>NC_079460.1:617500-620000 GCF_026250575.1 Diorhabda carinulata | reverse complement strand
TGAATATGCCGGCGGGAAGCGCCTCGACATACCCTAGTCATTGGTATAAATTATTACCGAATTCCCCCCACTTTGTGAGGGTGCCAGGAATCGCTAAATATTGAACCTGGAGGTGCGATTTTCGCAGGATCTTCCGGATTTTGAGCGCCTATAATTGAAATAGGCTCGAAATATTTTTAGCGCCCCCCCCACCCCCTTCCCAGGAGTTGCTCCGAATAGCACCGGAAAGCTCGAAATGGTGTTTTTAGGCATGAGAGTATGCTGCATATAGCTACCGAGGTGAGAAAAAAATTCTAACCTCAAAATTTAGCGTCACCTGTGACGTCATTTATTGGCACCGATGGGTGAAGTTATATATATCAATCGATAGAGGAGAAACATAGAATTTTTTTGGTCATATACAGAGTGGTCTCGAAAAGTTTTCGTAATTTTTCTGATTCGTAATCTCGAAATTTCGAGGATAATCTCGTAAGTTGAAGGGGATATCTACATGCGTATGTACGTAATTTTATTTTTCCAATTTTTTTTGTCCCTTGCATATTTTTCGTATTTGACATATTAAGAAAGTTACGTTTTTTATTTTTGATATTGAGAGGGGGCCAAGCTTCGCTTGAGGGGGGCATGACATTTTTGTCGAAACAATTCAGACCCTCCATCATAAAGTATAACCGGGTGAGTAGCCAAAAATTTTTGAAAGGGGGGGCTGCCCCCCTGCCCCCCTCAAAATTTTTTCGGGGGGTCCGTAGCACCCTCAATCTTCATCATTTTCGATTTTCTATACAACGGTTTTTTTATTTTTTTTCTACGACGTCTCCTTCCCCTTCAAAAACCCAGCTCATGTTGCGCGTTAACTAGTACAAGGACCGGCTCTAAAGGGCAAATTTTCAAGATGCTCCGATTTGGATGAAAATTTGTGAGGAGGGGTAAAATATGGCCAGAAGAACGGTTCCGATCATAAAAATTTTCCAAAACTAGGTTTAAGGGGTTAAAATTGACTTCGAAAATTTCATCAGGACCGGCTAAGGAGGGGTTGTTAAATTTTGTTTTACGATTTGGCTGAAAATTCGAGATAAGGGGTTTTCGGGGATGAGAAAGCCGATGGTGATATTAATTTTACCATTAGAATCCAATAACATGGATAAAAAAATTAAAAACACCGAAAATTAAGGTTTTTGTCGTTTAAAAAATAGTAAACTACTGCCGATTTTAACAAAATTCCGAATATAGAGTACACGCGTGATAAGACTTTCTACCTTCTCATCAATTTTGGAAAAAAAAATTTTTTCCTCGTACTTTACTTGAAGAATTTTTATAAAATATTTTTTTTCTCTTTTCAAATATGAAACTTTGGCAAAATAACTCAAAAATTGGTATCCTCGTATAAAAATAAGTCTTATTTCATTTTTTCCATCACACGATCCACAATATTTGAATTTTATTCGAATTAAGATACTAAATTTTTTGTAAATTATATCCCTTGAAAAATTATATATCCCACGTCTATGGTATAATGATATCAAAATATACAGAATCCGAAAGCACAACAATGATATTTTTGAAAAAAATATATTCTTCTTATTTTACCCTTGAAAATAAAAACAAAAAAATTTGAAATTCGAATTTAGTATAATAGTAATAATAAATCCATTGAGCTAAAAATGATGAGTCGATTAATCATTGTACTTTTCTTCTTAATATTTTGGCTCCGATATCAACCAAATTTCGTACATGGGGGTTAAATGATATAGGGATTCGACGACAAGAGATGTCAGTTTTCGAAAAAAAAAAATTATAACAAGGGGAAAATCCGTGAAAATCCATGAAAATTGAATTTTCGTAAAAACGATATTTCCAATCTAAAAAATAATACCTTTTCTGGAATCTCCGGCGACGAATATATGATATTTGATCTTTTTTCCAATACTTTTAGATGAACCCATATTTTCAAGATTTTGCCGCAAAACCGAGAAATTTCCTGAATATTGTTGTCATCCTCGAGTATAAAATTGCAAAAATTCGAAACTATGAGAGTTATCATACTATTTATGGTATCAATCGATTAAGATAACTTTAATGTCTGTCCTCAATTCCATTGCAATTCCACATTCTCCAACATACGCGTATTATACAGGGTGAAATTTGAGACAAATTTTTTTCTCAAAAAAATCCACATAAAAATTCATATTATCTACACGTGAGCAGCTGAAACGTGGTAATAAGAAAAAATCGAAAGGAGACCTTAGGTGCTATCATAGAAAAAATATACCTCTTCTCCCTTTATTATACAAGGCGAGTTATAGAGCTTTGAATTTGAGCTATTGCAACGGAATTCGACATTTCAAAGGGAATAGAAATGGAGAAAAATCTTTTGACTCCGATTTCAACCAAATTTTGTACATGGGGGTTAAATGATATAGGGATTCGACAAGAGTTGTCAGTTTCCGGAAAAAAAAAATTTGACAAGGGGAAAATCCGTGAAAATCCATGAAAATTGAGTTTT
>NC_079460.1:605000-615000 GCF_026250575.1 Diorhabda carinulata | reverse complement strand
TTTTCATACAACTTTTATATAATCCACATCCAAAACAACTCTTTCAATTTTCACAGTTAATTTTGTTCATCAAGTTCCTATATCGAGAGCAATCTAATTTCATAATACTTGTTATTCATCATTATTACTATTTTCATAAAACTTTCATATAACACACCTCGAACCGCTTCTACATACAAAACATCTCCATTCAATTTTCACAATTCATCTTTTTCGACGAGTTCCTATATCCTGCCGCCCAGACACCAAACTTAACACGATTCTATAGACACTAGCGCCCTCTGCCGGAGAGACGCCAAACTTAACACGGTTTTATAGACACTAGCGCCCTCTGCCGGCCAGACGACAAACTAAACACGAACTTTTTCTAATCCAACTTTCACAATACATCTATTTCATACAACTTTTATATGTTACACCTCGAACGGTTTCTATTTTCATAAAACTTTAAACTAACTTACCCTAACCTAACCTAACCTAACCTAACCTAACCTAACCTAAACTAACCTAACCTAACCTAACCTAACCTAACCTAACCTAACCTAACCTAACCTAACCTAACCTAACCTAACCTAACCTAACCTAACCTAACCTAACCTAACCTAACCTAACCTAACCTAACCTAACCTAACCTAACCTAACCTAACCTAACCTAACCTAACCTAACCTAACCTAACCTAACCTAACCTAACCTAACCTAACCTAACCTAACCTAACCTAACCTAACCTAACCTAACCTAACCTAACCTAACCTAACCTAACCTAACCTAACCTAACCTAACCTAACCTAACCTAACCTAATCTAACCTAACCTAACGTTTTTTTTAGTGTGGATGGAAAAATCTTCATAATACCCATCAGAAGGTGTCCCAGGTGTGCATCGCTTCACACAACCGAAACTAACATACATCTATTTCTTTATTTTTGGACAAGTACCTATTATATCGAGCGGAATATAAATTCACAATACTTTTTTCCCTTTGTTTCACTATTTTTATACAACTTTTATATGTTACACCCCGAACGGCTTCTACATACTAAACACCTTCATTCAATTTTCACAATTCATCTTTTTCGACAAGTTCCTATATCGAGCGGAATCTAATTTCCTAATACTTTGCTTTTCATAATTATTACTATTTTCATACAACTTTTATATAATACACCTCGTACGTTCATACATCGAGCGGCCATCTAATTTCATAATACTTTTTTCCGTTATTGTTAATATTTTCATAACACTTTTATATAATATACCTCGAACGGCTTCTACATAAAAAAAATTTCCATTCAATTTACACAATTCAACTTTTTCGACAAGTTCCTATATCCTGCCGACCAGACACCAAACTTAATACGGTTTTATAGACACTAGCGCCCTCTGCCGGCCAGTCACCGAACTTAACACTGTTTTATAGACACTAGCGCCCTCTGCCGGAGAGACGACAAACTAAACACCTTTTTATAGACACTAGCGCCCTCTGCCGGAGAGACGACAAACTAAACACCTTTTTATAGACACTAGCGCCCTCTGCCGGCCAGTCACCGAACTTAACACGGTTTAATAGACACTAGCGCCCTCTGCCGGCCAGAAGACAAACTAAACACCGTTTTATAGACACTAGCGCTCTCTGCCGGCCAGTCACCGAACTTAGCTAATTTCGTAATACTTTGCTTTTCATAATTATTACTATTTTCATACAACTTTTATATAATACACCTCGTACGTTCATACATCGAGCGACGATCTAATTTCATAATACTTTTTTTCTTTATCGTTAATATTTTCATAACACTTTTATGTCATACACCTCGGACGACTTCTACATACAAAACATCTCCATTCAACTTCACATATCATCTTTCTCGACAAGTTCCTATATCGAGCGGAATTAAATTTCATAATACTTGTTTTTCATTATTATTTCTATTTTCATACAACTTTTATATAATACACCTCGTACGTTCATACATCGAGCGGCCATCTAATTTCATAATACTTTTTTCCGTTATTGTTAATATTTTCATAACACTTTTATATAATATACCTCGAACGGCTTCTACATAAAAAAAATTTCCATTCAATTTACACAATTCAACTTTTTCGACAAGTTGCTATATCCTGCCGACCAGACACCAAACTTAATACGGTTTTATAGACACTAGCGCCCTCTGCCGGCCAGTCACCGAACTTAACACGGTTTAATAGACACTAGCGCCCTCTGCCGGCCAGTCACCGAACTTAACACGGTTTAATAGACACTAGCGCCCTCTGCCGGCCAGAAGACAAACCAAACACAGTTTTATAGACACTAGCGCCCTCTGCCGGCCAGACGACAAACTGAACACGGTTTTATAGACACTAGCGCCCTCTGCCGGAGAGACGACAAACTAAACACATTTTTATAGACACTAGCGCCCTCTGCCGGCCAGAAGACAAACCAAACACAGTTTTATAGACACTAGCGCCCTCTGCCGGCCAGACGACAAACTGAACACGGTTTTATAGACACTAGCGCCCTCTGCCGGCCAGTCACCAAACTTAGGTAGTTTCGTAATACTTTGTTTTTCATAATTATTACTATTTTCATAAAACTTTTATATAATACACCTCGTACGTTCATACATCGAGCGGCCATCTAATTTCATAATACTTTTTTCCGTTATTGTTAATATTTTCATAACACTTTTATATAATATACCTCGAACGGCTTCTACATAAAAAAAATTTCCATTCATTTTACACAATTCAACTTTTTCGACAAGTTCCTATATCCTGCCGACCAGACACCAAATTTAACACGGTTTTATAGACACTAGCGCTCTCTGCCGGCCAGTCACCGAACTTAACACTGTTTTATAGACACTAGCGCCCTCTGCCGGCCAGTGACCGAACTTAACACGGTTTAATAGACACTAGCGCCCTCTGCCGGCCAGACGACAAACTGAACACGGTTTTATAGACACTAGCGCCCTCTGCCGGCCAGACGACAAACTAAACACCTTTTTATAGACACTAGCGCCCTCTGCCGGAGAGACGACAAACTAAACACCTTTTTATAGACACTAGCGCCCTCTGCCGGCCAGTCACCGAACTTAACACGGTTTAATAGACACTAGCGCCCTCTGCCGGCCAGAAGACAAACTAAACACCGTTTTATAGACACTAGCGCCCTCTGCCGGCCAGTCACCGAACTTAGCTAATTTCGTAA
Organism: Diorhabda carinulata; assembly: GCF_026250575.1. NCBI lineage: Eukaryota > Metazoa > Arthropoda > Insecta > Coleoptera > Chrysomelidae > Diorhabda > Diorhabda carinulata. The sequence goes on along the minus strand of NC_079460.1, from coordinate 611,788 downwards.
TACTTTGCTTTTCATAATTATTACTATTTTCATACAACTTTTATATAATACACCTCGTACGTTCATACATCGAGCGGCGATCTAATTTCATAATACTTTTTTTCCTTATGGTTAATATTTTCATAACACTTTTATGTCATACACCTCGGACGACTTCTACATACAAAACATCTCCATTCAACTTCACAAATCATCTTTCTCGACAAGTTCCTATATCGAGCGGAATTTAATTTCATAATACTTGTTTTTCATTATTATTTCTATTTTCATACAACTTTTATATAATACACCTCGTACGTTCATACATCGAGCGGCGATCTAATTTCATAATACTTTTTTTCTTTATCGTTAATATTTTCATAACACTTTTATGTCATACACCTCGGACGACTTCTACATACAAAACATCTCCATTCAACTTCACAAATCATTTTTCTCGACAAGTTCTTATATCGAGCGGAATTAAATTTCATAATACTTGTTTTTCATTATTATTTCTATTTTCATACAACTTTTATATAATACACCTCGTACGTTCATACATCGAGCGGCCATCTAATTTCATAATACTTTTTTCCTTTATTGTTAATATTTTCATAACACTTTTATATAATATACCTCGAACGGCTTCTACATAAAAAAAATTTCCATTCAATTTACACAATTCAACTCTTTCGACAAGTTCCTATATCCTGCCGACCAGACACCAAACTTAATAGGGTTTTATAGACACTAGCGCCCTCTGCCGGCCAGTCACCGAACTTAACACTGTTTTATAGACACTAGCGCCCTCTGCCGGAGAGACGACAAACTGAACACGGTTTTATAGATACTAGCGCCCTCTGCCGGAGAGACGACAAACTAAACACCTTTTTATAGACACTAGCGCCCTCTGCCGGAGAGACGACAAACTGAACACGGTTTTATAGATACTAGCGCCCTCTGCCGGCCAGTTACCGAACTTAACACGGTTTAATAGACACTAGCGCCCTCTGCCGGCCAGAAGACAAACCAAACACAGTTTTATAGACACTAGCGCCCTCTGCCGGAGAGACGACAAACTAAACACCTTTTTATAGACACTAGCGCCCTCTGCCGGCCAGTCACCGAACTTAACACGGTTTAATAGACACTAGCGCCCTCTGCCGGCCAGAAGACAAACTAAACACAGTTTTATAGACACTAGCGCCCTCTGCCGGAGAGACGACAAACTGAACACGGTTTTATAGATACTAGCGCCCTCTGCCGGCCAGTCACCAAACTTAGGTAATTTCGTAATACTTTGTTTTTCATAATTATTACTATTTTCATAAAACTTTTATATAATACACCTCGTACGTTCATACATCGAGCGGCCATCTAATTTCATAATACTTTTTTTCCTTATTGTTAATATTTTCATAACACTTTTATGTCATACACCTCGGACGGCTTTTAAATACAAAACATCTCCACTCAATTTTCACAAATCATCTTTCTCGACAAATTGCTATATCGAGCGGAATTTAATTTCATAATACTTGTTTTTCATTATTATTTCTATTTTCATACAACTTTTATATAATACACCTCGTACGTTCATACATCGAGCGGCGATCTAATTTCATAATACTTTTTTTCCTTATTGTTAATATTTTCATAACACTTTTATGTGATAGATACACCTCGGACGGCTTTTAAATACAAAACATCTCCACTCAATTTTCACAAATCATCTTTTTCGACAAATTGCTATATCGAGCGGAATTTAATTTCATAATACTTGTTTTTCATTATTATTTCTATTTTCATACAACTTTTATATAATACACCTCGTACGTTCATACATCGAGCGGCGATCTAAATTCATAATACTTTTTTTCCTTATTGTTAATATTTGCATAACACTTTTATGTCATACACCTCGGACGGCTTTTAAATACAAAACATCTCCACTCAATTTTCACAAATCATCTTTCTCGACAAATTGCTATATCGAGCGGAATTTAATTTCATAATACTTGTTTTTCATTATTATTTCTATTTTCATACAACTTTTATATAATACACCTCGTACGTTCATACATCGAGCGGCGATCTAATTTCATAATACTTTTTTTCTTTATCGTTAATATTTTCATAACACTTTTATGTCATACACCTCGGACGACTTCTACATACAAAACATCTCCATTCAACTTCACAAATCATTTTTCTCGACAAGTTCTTATATCGAGCGGAATTAAATTTCATAATACTTGTTTTTCATTATTATTTCTATTTTCATACAACTTTTATATAATACACCTCGTACGTTCATACATCGAGCGGCCATCTAATTTCATAATACTTTTTTCCTTTATTGTTAATATTTTCATAACACTTTTATATAATATGCCTCGAACGGCTTCTACATAAAAAAAATTTCCATTCAATTTACACAATTCAACTCTTTCGACAAGTTCCTATATCCTGCCGACCAGACACCAAACTTAATAGGGTTTTATAGACACTAGCGCCCTCTGCCGGCCAGTCACCGAACTTAACACTGTTTTATAGACACTAGCGCCCTCTGCCGGAGAGACGACAAACTGAACACGGTTTTATAGATACTAGCGCCCTCTGCCGGAGAGACGACAAACTAAACACCTTTTTATAGACACTAGCGCCCTCTGCCGGAGAGACGACAAACTGAACACGGTTTTATAGATACTAGCGCCCTCTGCCGGCCAGTTACCGAACTTAACACGGTTTAATAGACACTAGCGCCCTCTGCCGGCCAGAAGACAAACCAAACACAGTTTTATAGACACTAGCGCCCTCTGCCGGAGAGACGACAAACTAAACACCTTTTTATAGACACTAGCGCCCTCTGCCGGCCAGTCACCGAACTTAACACGGTTTAATAGACACTAGCGCCCTCTGCCGGCCAGAAGACAAACTAAACACAGTTTTATAGACACTAGCGCCCTCTGCCGGAGAGACGACAAACTGAACACGGTTTTATAGATACTAGCGCCCTCTGCCGGCCAGTCACCAAACTTAGGTAATTTCGTAATACTTTGTTTTTCATAATTATTACTATTTTCATAAAACTTTTATATAATACACCTCGTACGTTCATACATCGAGCGGCCATCTAATTTCATAATACTTTTTTTCCTTATTGTTAATATTTTCATAACACTTTTATGTCATACACCTCGGACGGCTTTTAAATACAAAACATCTCCACTCAATTTTCACAAATCATCTTTCTCGACAAATTGCTATATCGAGCGGAATTTAATTTCATAATACTTGTTTTTCATTATTATTTCTATTTTCATACAACTTTTATATAATACACCTCGTACGTTCATACATCGAGCGGCGATCTAATTTCATAATACTTTTTTTCCTTATTGTTAATATTTTCATAACACTTTTATGTGATAGATACACCTCGGACGGCTTTTAAATACAAAACATCTCCACTCAATTTTCACAAATCATCTTTTTCGACAAATTGCTATATCGAGCGGAATTTAATTTCATAATACTTGTTTTTCATTATTATTTCTATTTTCATACAACTTTTATATAATACACCTCGTACGTTCATACATCGAGCGGCGATCTAAATTCATAATACTTTTTTTCCTTATTGTTAATATTTGCATAACACTTTTATGTCATACACCTCGGACGGCTTTTAAATACAAAACATCTCCACTCAATTTTCACAAATCATCTTTCTCGACAAATTGCTATATCGAGCGGAATTTAATTTCATAATACTTGTTTTTCATTATTATTTCTATTTTCATACAACTTTTATATAATACACCTCGTACGTTCATACATCGAGCGGCGATCTAATTTCATAATACTTTTTTTCTTTATCGTTAATATTTTCATAACACTTTTATGTCATACACCTCGGACGACTTCTACATACAAAACATCTCCATTCAACTTCACAAATCATTTTTCTCGACAAGTTCTTATATCGAGCGGAATTAAATTTCATAATACTTGTTTTTCATTATTATTTCTATTTTCATACAACTTTTATATAATACACCTCGTACGTTCATACATCGAGCGGCCATCTAATTTCATAATACTTTTTTCCTTTATTGTTAATATTTTCATAACACTTTTATATAATATGCCTCGAACGGCTTCTACATAAAAAAAATTTCCATTCAATTTACACAATTCAACTCTTTCGACAAGTTCCTATATCCTGCCGACCAGACACCAAACTTAATAGGGTTTTATAGACACTAGCGCCCTCTGCCGGCCAGTCACCGAACTTAACACTGTTTTATAGACACTAGCGCCCTCTGCCGGAGAGACGACAAACTGAACACGGTTTTATAGATACTAGCGCCCTCTGCCGGAGAGACGACAAACTAAACACCTTTTTATAGACACTAGCGCCCTCTGCCGGAGAGACGACAAACTGAACACGGTTTTATAGATACTAGCGCCCTCTGCCGGCCAGTTACCGAACTTAACACGGTTTAATAGACACTAGCGCCCTCTGCCGGCCAGAAGACAAACCAAACACAGTTTTATAGACACTAGCGCCCTCTGCCGGAGAGACGACAAACTAAACACCTTTTTATAGACACTAGCGCCCTCTGCCGGCCAGTCACCGAACTTAACACGGTTTAATAGACACTAGCGCCCTCTGCCGGCCAGAAGACAAACTAAACACAGTTTTATAGACACTAGCGCCCTCTGCCGGAGAGACGACAAACTGAACACGGTTTTATAGATACTAGCGCCCTCTGCCGGCCAGTCACCAAACTTAGGTAATTTCGTAATACTTTGTTTTTCATAATTATTACTATTTTCATAAAACTTTTATATAATACACCTCGTACGTTCATACATCGAGCGGCCATCTAATTTCATAATACTTTTTTTCCTTATTGTTAATATTTTCATAACACTTTTATGTCATACACCTCGGACGGCTTTTAAATACAAAACATCTCCACTCAATTTTCACAAATCATCTTTCTCGACAAATTGCTATATCGAGCGGAATTTAATTTCATAATACTTGTTTTTCATTATTATTTCTATTTTCATACAACTTTTATATAATACACCTCGTACGTTCATACATCGAGCGGCGATCTAATTTCATAATACTTTTTTTCCTTATTGTTAATATTTTCATAACACTTTTATGTGATAGATACACCTCGGACGGCTTTTAAATACAAAACATCTCCACTCAATTTTCACAAATCATCTTTTTCGACAAATTGCTATATCGAGCGGAATTTAATTTCATAATACTTGTTTTTCATTATTATTTCTATTTTCATACAACTTTTATATAATACACCTCGTACGTTCATACATCGAGCGGCGATCTAAATTCATAATACTTTTTTTCCTTATTGTTAATATTTGCATAACACTTTTATGTCATACACCTCGGACGGCTTTTAAATACAAAACATCTCCACTCAATTTTCACAAATCATCTTTCTCGACAAATTGCTATATCGAGCGGAATTTAATTTCATAATACTTGTTTTTTATTATTATTTCTATTTTCATACAACTTTTATATAATACACCTCGTACGTTCATACATCGAGCGGCGATCTAAATTCATAATACTTTTTTTCCTTATGGTTAATATTTTCATAACATTTTTATGTCATACACCTCGGACGACTTCTACATACAAAACATCTCCATTCAACTTCACAAATCATCTTTCTCGACAAGTTCCTATATCGAGCGGAATTTAATTTCATAATACTTGTTTTTCATTATTATTTCTATTTTCATACAACTTTTATATAATACACCTCGTACGTTCATACATCGAGCGGCCATCTAATTTCATAATACTTTTTTTCCTTATTGTTAATATTTTCATAACACTTTTATGTGATAGATACACCTCGGACGGCTTCTAAATACAAAACATGTAATTTCATAATACTTCTTTTTAATATTCACAATACATCTTTTATATATTTTCACTATACATCTTTATTAATGTTAATGTAGAAGGCGTACCGTTGTACAGCGCACATATATGTGTGGTGTATCGAAGTTGACGTCTCGTTAAATTTTAATAAACTCGTTATAATTTACGTAAAGACGTTGTTTCGGTCATTCCACATCGGTGGATTATATAGTTTTCTGAAAGGGTCCCCGTTCTCCTCCAATATATTAACGTATATTGCTAGCGGTTCCCTTTTTAGATATTATATCAATTTATCCACAAATTAAATATCTATTGCGAGATCGCGAATTTAGCTAGCGTTCTATCGTGAGCGATTCATATGCGATCGTCTATGAAAAATATATATTATATTACACTTTTATATATATAATACACAATATTTGCGATAACTCTCATTATTCCGTGCGAGAATAAAAATTTCGTTCATTATTACCTAATGTATAAACCATGTCGCTTACAATCTAGCGAAGGGTAGAGATAATGTCGAAATTGTAGCCCGGTCGACGTAATCATCTAATTTTTCTCATTTCGATTAAATTTAGATAGATTTATAGTCGATTCGGTGAAATTTTATAAAATAAGAAAAAATATAAATAAAGCGTGGCGCTGAAAATTATATATTTTCAATAATAAGCGCAGCAAACACGCAAAAGAAAAAGTAAATAACAATGTGTTTATACACGAATATAGATGATTATTATATTATGTATAAATATAAAGTATATATGTAATATAAAAAACATCATCATAATTTATCCTCTTTTGGATATTGTTATTAAAACTTTTTCGATAATAGTTTTTTATTATAAAATATATATAT
>NC_079460.1:600000-602500 GCF_026250575.1 Diorhabda carinulata | reverse complement strand
TGGATAAATTTTATTTCGTTTATTATATTATTACCTAAGTTTTTTATCGTTTGAAGGTAATACAAGAAAATATCGACAAGATTATATGTGATGATTATGTTATTGAGACATTTTCATCCGGGTACCTAAACGAAATTTAAGCACATGTCGATTCTATCGATATGTATAAAAATTCGTTTTAGAAATAATATTTTATGTATTATTTCGAAGGTGTTCGAAGATTTACGCCCGACCGTCGAAATTTGTATAAAACTTTCAAGATAAAAAAAAAACTGTAATAATATAAAGAGGAGGAATATATCGTGCGAGATATCTGTCTATGCGCGCCTCGTTTGTAATAAAACATGTGCAGCGGTTAAAATTTATCAGATATATCAAAGTACGATATTATAATTTCTCTAAAAGTTTCGAATAATTACCATTTATTATAATATATATATATATGTATATATATATATATATATATAAAAAATGTCGTTATATAAATTTTCTATACGCGTATAAGATATTATAATAATATTATTAATTTAATAATTATCAAATATTAAAAATACGACGAATAGAATATGAGAAAACGACATAATAATAAAATGATTACCCTGAACGGTGAATCACTTGGCTCGTGGGTCGATGAAGAACGCAGCTAATTGCGCGTCAACTTGTGAACTGCAGGACACATGAACATCGACATTTCGAACGCACATTGCGGTCCTCGGATACTCGTTCCCGGACCACTCCTGACTGAGGGTCGTATCAATTTAAAAGACTGCTTAGAATTTAAAATTTTTCTATTTATTAAAGAAAAATAATGCCTAAGCGTGTTGGATGTGAAACAATAACGCACACTAATTAAGAAAAAACACATGCACATACAAACTTGTGCGTATTTTTTTTGTATTTGTGCGGCATCCTAAAGTGCGAAAAGCAGCGTAAATTTTTATAGAAAAAGTTACGCAATTTTTGAACACAACCCGCTATACCATAAATTAATCGTGTATTTATATGAAATACATAAAATTTGTTTGGTAGAGAGTTATATTTATATATAATATATATATATTATACATATATACGACGTATATATAGTCGATAAATAAGTGTGTGTATATATAATATATTTATGATAAAATGATAACGCGGTCGTCGTGTCCGAGAGAAATAATAAAGTTTCGAAGACTGGACGTCTGACCAGTGTTTTATTTATATCATTTATACACACGGTATATCGACAAAATATATGAATTATATATATTAAAAATATTATATATGTATAAAGGCTGGTGGTGTGTTGCTGATGCTGATGCTGATGCTGATGCTGATGCTGATGCTGCTGCTGCTGCCGACTCTTTAAATAAAAACAAATAATGTTATATTTCATATGAGAGATGATATTATTATTAAACACACGTTTTTTTTTTATGATAGTTTGGCGAATTGTATTTAAATATTATAAGAGATATATTATAATATATCGACCTCAGAGCAGGTGAGATTACCCGCTGAATTTAAGCATATTACTAAGCGGAGGAAAAGAAACTAACTAGGATTCCCTCAGTAGCTGCGAGCGAACAGGGAAAAGCCCAGCACCGAATCCCGTGGTCGATATCGGCCACCGGGAAATGTGGTGTTAGGGAGGATCCGTTTATCACGAGATCGTGCGGCGCGTCCAAGTCCTTCTTGAACGGGGCCACAGCCCATAGAGGGTGCCAGGCCCGTAGCGACCGTTGCCGATTGCGTGAGGATCTCTCCTGAGAGTCGGGTTGCTTGAGAGTGCAGCCCTAAGTGGGTGGTAAACTCCATCTAAGGCTAAATATGACCACGAGACCGATAGCGAACAAGTACCGTGAGGGAAAGTTGAAAAGCACTTTGAAGAGAGAGTTCAAGAGTACGTGAAACCGTTCAGGGGTAAACCTGAGAAACCCGAAAGGTCGAAAGAGGAAATTCATTCGCGTTTCGATAATTGAAGTTGAACGTTTGTATGACGGATATTGTTTGTGTTTCGGCATATTACAATAAATCGCGTTTTACGTTTTTCTAATCGATATCGAACGCGTGCACTTTTCCTCTAGTAGGACGTCGTGATCCGTTGGGTGTCTGTCTAAGACTCGAGGTGGTAGACCACTTGATTTTATTCGAATTCATGGGGACCCTCGATGTTCCGACAGACTCGCTCGACGGTAGAAATATGGCGCGGGGCCGCTAGATTAATTAGCGTTCGGCCCGTAGCAAGAGCGTTTCGTGTTTGACGGTAATCGGACATAATGCCGATTCTGTCCCGGAACGACTGTTGGTTACGGTGTTCTCGAACAGACCTCGTTTTGAAACGCCGATCAACGACGCTATCGATTTGGGTAATTTCAGGACCCGTCTTGAAACACGGACCAAGGAGTCTAGCATGTGCGCGAGTCATTGGGAAATAACTAAACCTAAAGGCGTAATGAAAGTAAAGGTTTACCTCGCGTAGACCAAGGGAGGATAAGCGATTTGCAAATAAAAATTG
>NC_079460.1:582500-595000 GCF_026250575.1 Diorhabda carinulata | reverse complement strand
TTCACAATTCATCTTTTTCGACAAGTTCCTATATCGAGCGGAATCTAATTTCCTAATACTTTGCTTTTCATAATTATTACTATTTTCATACAACTTTTATATAATACACCTCGTACGTTCATACATCGAGCGGCCATCTAATTTCATAATACTTTTTTCCGTTATTGTTAATATTTTCATAACACTTTTATATAATATACCTCGAACGGCTTCTACATAAAAAAAATTTCCATTCAATTTACACAATTCAACTTTTTCGACAAGTTCCTATATCCTGCCGACCAGACACCAAACTTAATACGGTTTTATAGACACTAGCGCCCTCTGCCGGCCAGTCACCGAACTTAACACTGTTTTATAGACACTAGCGCCCTCTGCCGGAGAGACGACAAACTAAACACCTTTTTATAGACACTAGCGCCCTCTGCCGGAGAGACGACAAACTAAACACCTTTTTATAGACACTAGCGCCCTCTGCCGGCCAGTCACCGAACTTAACACGGTTTAATAGACACTAGCGCCCTCTGCCGGCCAGAAGACAAACTAAACACCGTTTTATAGACACTAGCGCTCTCTGCCGGCCAGTCACCGAACTTAGCTAATTTCGTAATACTTTGCTTTTCATAATTATTACTATTTTCATACAACTTTTATATAATACACCTCGTACGTTCATACATCGAGCGACGATCTAATTTCATAATACTTTTTTTCTTTATCGTTAATATTTTCATAACACTTTTATGTCATACACCTCGGACGACTTCTACATACAAAACATCTCCATTCAACTTCACATATCATCTTTCTCGACAAGTTCCTATATCGAGCGGAATTAAATTTCATAATACTTGTTTTTCATTATTATTTCTATTTTCATACAACTTTTATATAATACACCTCGTACGTTCATACATCGAGCGGCCATCTAATTTCATAATACTTTTTTCCGTTATTGTTAATATTTTCATAACACTTTTATATAATATACCTCGAACGGCTTCTACATAAAAAAAATTTCCATTCAATTTACACAATTCAACTTTTTCGACAAGTTGCTATATCCTGCCGACCAGACACCAAACTTAATACGGTTTTATAGACACTAGCGCCCTCTGCCGGCCAGTCACCGAACTTAACACGGTTTAATAGACACTAGCGCCCTCTGCCGGCCAGTCACCGAACTTAACACGGTTTAATAGACACTAGCGCCCTCTGCCGGCCAGAAGACAAACCAAACACAGTTTTATAGACACTAGCGCCCTCTGCCGGCCAGACGACAAACTGAACACGGTTTTATAGACACTAGCGCCCTCTGCCGGAGAGACGACAAACTAAACACATTTTTATAGACACTAGCGCCCTCTGCCGGCCAGAAGACAAACCAAACACAGTTTTATAGACACTAGCGCCCTCTGCCGGCCAGACGACAAACTGAACACGGTTTTATAGACACTAGCGCCCTCTGCCGGCCAGTCACCAAACTTAGGTAGTTTCGTAATACTTTGTTTTTCATAATTATTACTATTTTCATAAAACTTTTATATAATACACCTCGTACGTTCATACATCGAGCGGCCATCTAATTTCATAATACTTTTTTCCGTTATTGTTAATATTTTCATAACACTTTTATATAATATACCTCGAACGGCTTCTACATAAAAAAAATTTCCATTCATTTTACACAATTCAACTTTTTCGACAAGTTCCTATATCCTGCCGACCAGACACCAAATTTAACACGGTTTTATAGACACTAGCGCTCTCTGCCGGCCAGTCACCGAACTTAACACTGTTTTATAGACACTAGCGCCCTCTGCCGGCCAGTGACCGAACTTAACACGGTTTAATAGACACTAGCGCCCTCTGCCGGCCAGACGACAAACTGAACACGGTTTTATAGACACTAGCGCCCTCTGCCGGCCAGACGACAAACTAAACACCTTTTTATAGACACTAGCGCCCTCTGCCGGAGAGACGACAAACTAAACACCTTTTTATAGACACTAGCGCCCTCTGCCGGCCAGTCACCGAACTTAACACGGTTTAATAGACACTAGCGCCCTCTGCCGGCCAGAAGACAAACTAAACACCGTTTTATAGACACTAGCGCCCTCTGCCGGCCAGTCACCGAACTTAGCTAATTTCGTAATACTTTGCTTTTCATAATTATTACTATTTTCATACAACTTTTATATAATACACCTCGTACGTTCATACATCGAGCGGCGATCTAATTTCATAATACTTTTTTTCCTTATGGTTAATATTTTCATAACACTTTTATGTCATACACCTCGGACGACTTCTACATACAAAACATCTCCATTCAACTTCACAAATCATCTTTCTCGACAAGTTCCTATATCGAGCGGAATTTAATTTCATAATACTTGTTTTTCATTATTATTTCTATTTTCATACAACTTTTATATAATACACCTCGTACGTTCATACATCGAGCGGCGATCTAATTTCATAATACTTTTTTTCTTTATCGTTAATATTTTCATAACACTTTTATGTCATACACCTCGGACGACTTCTACATACAAAACATCTCCATTCAACTTCACAAATCATTTTTCTCGACAAGTTCTTATATCGAGCGGAATTAAATTTCATAATACTTGTTTTTCATTATTATTTCTATTTTCATACAACTTTTATATAATACACCTCGTACGTTCATACATCGAGCGGCCATCTAATTTCATAATACTTTTTTCCTTTATTGTTAATATTTTCATAACACTTTTATATAATATACCTCGAACGGCTTCTACATAAAAAAAATTTCCATTCAATTTACACAATTCAACTCTTTCGACAAGTTCCTATATCCTGCCGACCAGACACCAAACTTAATAGGGTTTTATAGACACTAGCGCCCTCTGCCGGCCAGTCACCGAACTTAACACTGTTTTATAGACACTAGCGCCCTCTGCCGGAGAGACGACAAACTGAACACGGTTTTATAGATACTAGCGCCCTCTGCCGGAGAGACGACAAACTAAACACCTTTTTATAGACACTAGCGCCCTCTGCCGGAGAGACGACAAACTGAACACGGTTTTATAGATACTAGCGCCCTCTGCCGGCCAGTTACCGAACTTAACACGGTTTAATAGACACTAGCGCCCTCTGCCGGCCAGAAGACAAACCAAACACAGTTTTATAGACACTAGCGCCCTCTGCCGGAGAGACGACAAACTAAACACCTTTTTATAGACACTAGCGCCCTCTGCCGGCCAGTCACCGAACTTAACACGGTTTAATAGACACTAGCGCCCTCTGCCGGCCAGAAGACAAACTAAACACAGTTTTATAGACACTAGCGCCCTCTGCCGGAGAGACGACAAACTGAACACGGTTTTATAGATACTAGCGCCCTCTGCCGGCCAGTCACCAAACTTAGGTAATTTCGTAATACTTTGTTTTTCATAATTATTACTATTTTCATAAAACTTTTATATAATACACCTCGTACGTTCATACATCGAGCGGCCATCTAATTTCATAATACTTTTTTTCCTTATTGTTAATATTTTCATAACACTTTTATGTCATACACCTCGGACGGCTTTTAAATACAAAACATCTCCACTCAATTTTCACAAATCATCTTTCTCGACAAATTGCTATATCGAGCGGAATTTAATTTCATAATACTTGTTTTTCATTATTATTTCTATTTTCATACAACTTTTATATAATACACCTCGTACGTTCATACATCGAGCGGCGATCTAATTTCATAATACTTTTTTTCCTTATTGTTAATATTTTCATAACACTTTTATGTGATAGATACACCTCGGACGGCTTTTAAATACAAAACATCTCCACTCAATTTTCACAAATCATCTTTTTCGACAAATTGCTATATCGAGCGGAATTTAATTTCATAATACTTGTTTTTCATTATTATTTCTATTTTCATACAACTTTTATATAATACACCTCGTACGTTCATACATCGAGCGGCGATCTAAATTCATAATACTTTTTTTCCTTATTGTTAATATTTGCATAACACTTTTATGTCATACACCTCGGACGGCTTTTAAATACAAAACATCTCCACTCAATTTTCACAAATCATCTTTCTCGACAAATTGCTATATCGAGCGGAATTTAATTTCATAATACTTGTTTTTCATTATTATTTCTATTTTCATACAACTTTTATATAATACACCTCGTACGTTCATACATCGAGCGGCGATCTAATTTCATAATACTTTTTTTCTTTATCGTTAATATTTTCATAACACTTTTATGTCATACACCTCGGACGACTTCTACATACAAAACATCTCCATTCAACTTCACAAATCATTTTTCTCGACAAGTTCTTATATCGAGCGGAATTAAATTTCATAATACTTGTTTTTCATTATTATTTCTATTTTCATACAACTTTTATATAATACACCTCGTACGTTCATACATCGAGCGGCCATCTAATTTCATAATACTTTTTTCCTTTATTGTTAATATTTTCATAACACTTTTATATAATATGCCTCGAACGGCTTCTACATAAAAAAAATTTCCATTCAATTTACACAATTCAACTCTTTCGACAAGTTCCTATATCCTGCCGACCAGACACCAAACTTAATAGGGTTTTATAGACACTAGCGCCCTCTGCCGGCCAGTCACCGAACTTAACACTGTTTTATAGACACTAGCGCCCTCTGCCGGAGAGACGACAAACTGAACACGGTTTTATAGATACTAGCGCCCTCTGCCGGAGAGACGACAAACTAAACACCTTTTTATAGACACTAGCGCCCTCTGCCGGAGAGACGACAAACTGAACACGGTTTTATAGATACTAGCGCCCTCTGCCGGCCAGTTACCGAACTTAACACGGTTTAATAGACACTAGCGCCCTCTGCCGGCCAGAAGACAAACCAAACACAGTTTTATAGACACTAGCGCCCTCTGCCGGAGAGACGACAAACTAAACACCTTTTTATAGACACTAGCGCCCTCTGCCGGCCAGTCACCGAACTTAACACGGTTTAATAGACACTAGCGCCCTCTGCCGGCCAGAAGACAAACTAAACACAGTTTTATAGACACTAGCGCCCTCTGCCGGAGAGACGACAAACTGAACACGGTTTTATAGATACTAGCGCCCTCTGCCGGCCAGTCACCAAACTTAGGTAATTTCGTAATACTTTGTTTTTCATAATTATTACTATTTTCATAAAACTTTTATATAATACACCTCGTACGTTCATACATCGAGCGGCCATCTAATTTCATAATACTTTTTTTCCTTATTGTTAATATTTTCATAACACTTTTATGTCATACACCTCGGACGGCTTTTAAATACAAAACATCTCCACTCAATTTTCACAAATCATCTTTCTCGACAAATTGCTATATCGAGCGGAATTTAATTTCATAATACTTGTTTTTCATTATTATTTCTATTTTCATACAACTTTTATATAATACACCTCGTACGTTCATACATCGAGCGGCGATCTAATTTCATAATACTTTTTTTCCTTATTGTTAATATTTTCATAACACTTTTATGTGATAGATACACCTCGGACGGCTTTTAAATACAAAACATCTCCACTCAATTTTCACAAATCATCTTTTTCGACAAATTGCTATATCGAGCGGAATTTAATTTCATAATACTTGTTTTTCATTATTATTTCTATTTTCATACAACTTTTATATAATACACCTCGTACGTTCATACATCGAGCGGCGATCTAAATTCATAATACTTTTTTTCCTTATTGTTAATATTTGCATAACACTTTTATGTCATACACCTCGGACGGCTTTTAAATACAAAACATCTCCACTCAATTTTCACAAATCATCTTTCTCGACAAATTGCTATATCGAGCGGAATTTAATTTCATAATACTTGTTTTTCATTATTATTTCTATTTTCATACAACTTTTATATAATACACCTCGTACGTTCATACATCGAGCGGCGATCTAATTTCATAATACTTTTTTTCTTTATCGTTAATATTTTCATAACACTTTTATGTCATACACCTCGGACGACTTCTACATACAAAACATCTCCATTCAACTTCACAAATCATTTTTCTCGACAAGTTCTTATATCGAGCGGAATTAAATTTCATAATACTTGTTTTTCATTATTATTTCTATTTTCATACAACTTTTATATAATACACCTCGTACGTTCATACATCGAGCGGCCATCTAATTTCATAATACTTTTTTCCTTTATTGTTAATATTTTCATAACACTTTTATATAATATGCCTCGAACGGCTTCTACATAAAAAAAATTTCCATTCAATTTACACAATTCAACTCTTTCGACAAGTTCCTATATCCTGCCGACCAGACACCAAACTTAATAGGGTTTTATAGACACTAGCGCCCTCTGCCGGCCAGTCACCGAACTTAACACTGTTTTATAGACACTAGCGCCCTCTGCCGGAGAGACGACAAACTGAACACGGTTTTATAGATACTAGCGCCCTCTGCCGGAGAGACGACAAACTAAACACCTTTTTATAGACACTAGCGCCCTCTGCCGGAGAGACGACAAACTGAACACGGTTTTATAGATACTAGCGCCCTCTGCCGGCCAGTTACCGAACTTAACACGGTTTAATAGACACTAGCGCCCTCTGCCGGCCAGAAGACAAACCAAACACAGTTTTATAGACACTAGCGCCCTCTGCCGGAGAGACGACAAACTAAACACCTTTTTATAGACACTAGCGCCCTCTGCCGGCCAGTCACCGAACTTAACACGGTTTAATAGACACTAGCGCCCTCTGCCGGCCAGAAGACAAACTAAACACAGTTTTATAGACACTAGCGCCCTCTGCCGGAGAGACGACAAACTGAACACGGTTTTATAGATACTAGCGCCCTCTGCCGGCCAGTCACCAAACTTAGGTAATTTCGTAATACTTTGTTTTTCATAATTATTACTATTTTCATAAAACTTTTATATAATACACCTCGTACGTTCATACATCGAGCGGCCATCTAATTTCATAATACTTTTTTTCCTTATTGTTAATATTTTCATAACACTTTTATGTCATACACCTCGGACGGCTTTTAAATACAAAACATCTCCACTCAATTTTCACAAATCATCTTTCTCGACAAATTGCTATATCGAGCGGAATTTAATTTCATAATACTTGTTTTTCATTATTATTTCTATTTTCATACAACTTTTATATAATACACCTCGTACGTTCATACATCGAGCGGCGATCTAATTTCATAATACTTTTTTTCCTTATTGTTAATATTTTCATAACACTTTTATGTGATAGATACACCTCGGACGGCTTTTAAATACAAAACATCTCCACTCAATTTTCACAAATCATCTTTTTCGACAAATTGCTATATCGAGCGGAATTTAATTTCATAATACTTGTTTTTCATTATTATTTCTATTTTCATACAACTTTTATATAATACACCTCGTACGTTCATACATCGAGCGGCGATCTAAATTCATAATACTTTTTTTCCTTATTGTTAATATTTGCATAACACTTTTATGTCATACACCTCGGACGGCTTTTAAATACAAAACATCTCCACTCAATTTTCACAAATCATCTTTCTCGACAAATTGCTATATCGAGCGGAATTTAATTTCATAATACTTGTTTTTTATTATTATTTCTATTTTCATACAACTTTTATATAATACACCTCGTACGTTCATACATCGAGCGGCGATCTAAATTCATAATACTTTTTTTCCTTATGGTTAATATTTTCATAACATTTTTATGTCATACACCTCGGACGACTTCTACATACAAAACATCTCCATTCAACTTCACAAATCATCTTTCTCGACAAGTTCCTATATCGAGCGGAATTTAATTTCATAATACTTGTTTTTCATTATTATTTCTATTTTCATACAACTTTTATATAATACACCTCGTACGTTCATACATCGAGCGGCCATCTAATTTCATAATACTTTTTTTCCTTATTGTTAATATTTTCATAACACTTTTATGTGATAGATACACCTCGGACGGCTTCTAAATACAAAACATGTAATTTCATAATACTTCTTTTTAATATTCACAATACATCTTTTATATATTTTCACTATACATCTTTATTAATGTTAATGTAGAAGGCGTACCGTTGTACAGCGCACATATATGTGTGGTGTATCGAAGTTGACGTCTCGTTAAATTTTAATAAACTCGTTATAATTTACGTAAAGACGTTGTTTCGGTCATTCCACATCGGTGGATTATATAGTTTTCTGAAAGGGTCCCCGTTCTCCTCCAATATATTAACGTATATTGCTAGCGGTTCCCTTTTTAGATATTATATCAATTTATCCACAAATTAAATATCTATTGCGAGATCGCGAATTTAGCTAGCGTTCTATCGTGAGCGATTCATATGCGATCGTCTATGAAAAATATATATTATATTACACTTTTATATATATAATACACAATATTTGCGATAACTCTCATTATTCCGTGCGAGAATAAAAATTTCGTTCATTATTACCTAATGTATAAACCATGTCGCTTACAATCTAGCGAAGGGTAGAGATAATGTCGAAATTGTAGCCCGGTCGACGTAATCATCTAATTTTTCTCATTTCGATTAAATTTAGATAGATTTATAGTCGATTCGGTGAAATTTTATAAAATAAGAAAAAATATAAATAAAGCGTGGCGCTGAAAATTATATATTTTCAATAATAAGCGCAGCAAACACGCAAAAGAAAAAGTAAATAACAATGTGTTTATACACGAATATAGATGATTATTATATTATGTATAAATATAAAGTATATATGTAATATAAAAAACATCATCATAATTTATCCTCTTTTGGATATTGTTATTAAAACTTTTTCGATAATAGTTTTTTATTATAAAATATATATATATATATATATATAATAATAATAGTAATAATATATATTATATATATTATAAAACACAGTTCCCTGGTTGATCCTGCCAGTAGTCATATGCTTGTCTCAAAGATTAAGCCATGCATGTCTCAGTACAAGCCAAATTAAGGTGAAACCGCGAAAGGCTCATTAAATCAGTTATGGTTCCTTAGATCGTACCCACATTTACTTGGATAACTGTGGTAATTCTAGAGCTAATACATGCAAACAGAGTTCCGACCGGAGACGGAAGGAGCGCTTTTATTAGATCAAAACCAATCGGTGGCGGGCTTGCTCGTCATCGTACAATTTGGTGACTCTGAATAACTTTTCGCTGATCGCACGGTCTCGCACCGGCGACGCATCTTTCAAATGTCTGCCTTATCAACTGTCGATGGTAGGTTCTGCGCCTACCATGGTTGTAACGGGTAACGGGGAATCAGGGTTCGATTCCGGAGAGGGAGCCTGAGAAACGGCTACCACATCCAAGGAAGGCAGCAGGCGCGCAAATTACCCACTCCCGGCACGGGGAGGTAGTGACGAAAAATAACGATACGGGACTCATCCGAGGCCCCGTAATCGGAATGAGTACACTCTAAACCCTTTAACGAGGATCAATTGGAGGGCAAGTCTGGTGCCAGCAGCCGCGGTAATTCCAGCTCCAATAGCGTATATTAAAGTTGTTGCGGTTAAAAAGCTCGTAGTCGAATCTGTGTCCCACGCCGCTGGTTCATCGTACGCGGTGTTAACTGGCGTGTCGTGGGACGTCCTGCCGGTGGGCTTAGCTCGCAAGGGCGGCCCAACTCAATCCCGCCGCGGTGCTCTTGACTGAGTGTCGAGGTGGGCCGGCACGTTTACTTTGAACAAATTAGAGTGCTTAAAGCAGGCTAAAATTTTGCCTGAATACTGTGTGCATGGAATAATGGAATAGGACCTCGGTTCTATTTTGTTGGTTTTCGGAACCCCGAGGTAATGATTAATAGGAACGGATGGGGGCATTCGTATTGCGACGTTAGAGGTGAAATTCTTGGATCGTCGCAAGACGGACAGAAGCGAAAGCATTTGCCAAAAACGCTTTCATTGATCAAGAACGAAAGTTAGAGGTTCGAAGGCGATCAGATACCGCCCTAGTTCTAACCATAAACGATGCCAGCTAGCGATCCGCCGACGTTCCTCCGATGACTCGGCGGGCAGCTTCCGGGAAACCAAAGCTTTTGGGTTCCGGGGGAAGTATGGTTGCAAAGCTGAAACTTAAAGGAATTGACGGAAGGGCACCACCAGGAGTGGAGCCTGCGGCTTAATTTGACTCAACACGGGAAACCTCACCAGGCCCGGACACCGGAAGGATTGACAGATTGAGAGCTCTTTCTTGATTCGGTGGGTGGTGGTGCATGGCCGTTCTTAGTTGGTGGAGCGATTTGTCTGGTTAATTCCGATAACGAACGAGACTCTAGCCTGCTAACTAGGCGTATTTCGACATCCCAAAGGCCCGTCGGTATTGAGTTTCGGCTCTTGCCGTTCGCGGTTTTTACTGTCGGCGTACAAATAATTCTTCTTAGAGGGACAGGCGGCTTCTAGCCGCACGAGATTGAGCAATAACAGGTCTGTGATGCCCTTAGATGTTCTGGGCCGCACGCGCGCTACACTGAAGGAATCAGCGTGTCCTCCCTGGCCGAGCGGCCCGGGTAACCCGCTGAACCTCCTTCGTGCTAGGGATTGGGGCTTGCAATTGTTCCCCATGAACGAGGAATTCCCAGTAAGCGCGAGTCATAAGCTCGCGTTGATTACGTCCCTGCCCTTTGTACACACCGCCCGTCGCTACTACCGATTGAATGATTTAGTGAGGTCTTCGGACTGAGCGCGGTGGCGTTTCGGCGTCGCCGATGCTTCGGAAAGATGACCAAACTTGATCATTTAGAGGAAGTAAAAGTCGTAACAAGGTTTCCGTAGGTGAACCTGCGGAAGGATCATTACAGAGTATTTGTTCGTTTTTAAACAAAAAAAAAAAAAAAACGAAATCAAGTCTGTATTAATTGTAAAAGAGAATTTTCTTCTACAAAATTATCGAACTCTTCAAAAGAAATTTATATATGTTATAAATTATATATATATATATATATATATTATAGATGTATATATATTGAAATCTTTTTTTAATTTTTACAAAATTCGAACAAGTTTCGAATAAAATTAAAAAAAAAAAGATAAATATAATTCATACGTCTATAAAAATATATTTACATATATAAATTTTTCCAATAAAAATATAACGAAAAATTTTTATCATAGTTTATAGAAGGCGTCGACGACGATGACGACACAACAATAACAACATATGTATTATTATATATTATAACGATTGACGGAACGATCATTAACAAAATTTCTTGTTAACTAAAAACGTTCTGATAAAGAATCGTTATTATAATAAACGAAAAATATATAGTTTATTGAAACGTCGTCTGTTGTCGTGTGTGTGTGTCTATATTTTTATGGATAAATTTTATTTCGTTTATTATATTATTACCTAAGTTTTTTATCGTTTGAAGGTAATACAAGAAAATATCGACAAGATTATATGTGATGATTATGTTATTGAGACATTTTCATCCGGGTACCTAAACGAAATTTAAGCACATGTCGATTCTATCGATATGTATAAAAATTCGTTTTAGAAATAATATTTTATGTATTATTTCGAAGGTGTTCGAAGATTTACGCCCGACCGTCGAAATTTGTATAAAACTTTCAAGATAAAAAAAAAACTGTAATAATATAAAGAGGAGGAATATATCGTGCGAGATATCTGTCTATGCGCGCCTCGTTTGTAATAAAACATGTGCAGCGGTTAAAATTTATCAGATATATCAAAGTACGATATTATAATTTCTCTAAAAGTTTCGAATAATTACCATTTATTATAATATATATATATATGTATATATATATATATATATATAAAAAATGTCGTTATATAAATTTTCTATACGCGTATAAGATATTATAATAATATTATTAATTTAATAATTATCAAATATTAAAAATACGACGAATAGAATATGAGAAAACGACATAATAATAAAATGATTACCCTGAACGGTGAATCACTTGGCTCGTGGGTCGATGAAGAACGCAGCTAATTGCGCGTCAACTTGTGAACTGCAGGACACATGAACATCGACATTTCGAACGCACATTGCGGTCCTCGGATACTCGTTCCCGGACCACTCCTGACTGAGGGTCGTATCAATTTAAAAGACTGCTTAGAATTTAAAATTTTTCTATTTATTAAAGAAAAATAATGCCTAAGCGTGTTGGATGTGAAACAATAACGCACACTAATTAAGAAAAAACACATGCACATACAAACTTGTGCGTATTTTTTTTGTATTTGTGCGGCATCCTAAAGTGCGAAAAGCAGCGTAAATTTTTATAGAAAAAGTTACGCAATTTTTGAACACAACCCGCTATACCATAAATTAATCGTGTATTTATATGAAATACATAAAATTTGTTTGGTAGAGAGTTATATTTATATATAATATATATA
>NC_079460.1:575000-577500 GCF_026250575.1 Diorhabda carinulata | reverse complement strand
CAAGAGACAGAAACTGCCCAATTTACATAAAAAAACTGAACGAGACAAGACGCAACATTAACTACTAAAACACACACACACACACACACACACACACACAAAACAAAAGACAAACTAGAAACTCACAAACACAAAACACACAACAACATAGATGACAATAAAATTTTTACAGCATAATAGCGGAAAGGGTAAAAGAGCGACAGACCAGCTGCTACAAACATGTAACGAACAAGACATCGACATAATCCTAATACAAGAGCCATTCCACGACATAAAGCCACCTCCTAACTACATAATAACGAGACACAATAAACATAGCAAAACATGTACAATCACAAAGGCCGTGTACAAACCGATTACGATCACCTCTATGACTGACGAGAATACCACAACCATCCAAATACAATTACAAGACACAACAATACACATCATCAATATATACGACGAGCCAGGGGGCAATAGAAATAAAAGACTAGATAGACACAGAAGGAAAATAGAGGAAATAAAAAACCCCTTTATACTGGCAGGAGACTTCAACGCCAAAAACACCGGATGGGGAGGAGACATAAATGACGACAGAGGAGAGGACATACTGGACTGGATAACTTCGAGAACTTACTTTATAAATAACACACATGACAGCCCACCGACATTTATTAGCAACAGAGGGAAAAGCTGGGTAGACTTGACTATTACAAAGGAAATAACCTTAACGGACTGGATCGTACATAACGAGGAGACACTCAGCGACCACGCATATATAACATACAACATAAGACAAAACATGAGATATGATCGACAAAAAACAAACAAGACAAAATATGACTTTAACAACACAGATAACGAGAAAATTAAAAGAATCACGGATAATCTTGACTGGACCCTGCTCCACGACGTAGAAAGTACAGCGCAAAAATACCAAAACAACTACGTTAAAATCATGGAAAACGGGCTAAAAAAAGAAAAAAGGAAAAAAAGAAAAAAAACTCAAATATGGTGGACCCAAGAGCTGACCAGACTAAGACAGAAAACGAACAAGAAACGAAAACAATATCAACAAGAACAAAACACAATAGAAAGAGCAATTAAACTAAACATATACAGAGAACAAAGAAGAATATACAAAAAAGAGATAAAAAGAAATAAAATAAACTCACTACGCCAATTTCTCACCGACAATGACCCGGATAATCCATGGGAAACAGCATATAGAATACTAAGAGCAGGGACCACAACCGACTACTCACTCAAAACGATAGAAAAACAGGACGGAACGTGGACAACTACAAGAGAGGAGACAATAATGACTTTACACGAAATGTACTTCCCCCCAGACGACATACAAAACGACACCCCACTACAAACCGAAAAAAGAAAAAATATGACCAGAGACTTTACGACACCCGAAGACCCGATCTTCACAGAACAAGAGGTACAGTGGACAGTAGCAATAATGAAAAACAAAAAAGCGACATCAAATGACAATATACCAAAAGAAATAATAAACATAACAAACGAATACAACGTCAAAGAACTAACATCACTATATAACGCATGCCTACAAGAAGGACACTTTCCTAACATTTGGAAGACCGCAGACATGGTGTGGTTACCAAAAAAGAACGGCTCCAAAAGACCAATCTGCCTGCTACCAACACTAGGGAAAATTCTCGACAAAATGACAGCAAAAAGACTAACTTACTACCTAGAACAGACAAACAATATTGACGAGAGGCAATACGGTTTCAGAGAGGGACGGACAACCACAGAAGCCATTGACAAAATAATCACAAAAATAAGACACAACAAAGACCACAAAATACATACGTTGGTCATAACATTAGACATGAGCAACGCGTTTAACACAGCCTGGACACCACAAGTGGTAGACATACTAAGACAAAAAAATACACCACGAAACATCGCTAAACTATGCACCGACTTCCTTAAGCACAGACACATACGAACCGAAAACATAGAAACCGACACACACAGAGGATGCCCACAAGGCTCCAGCCTCGGACCGGCTCTCTGGAATCTAATTATGGAGGACTGGTTCAGGTACTTAGACGAGACAGGAGGACTAGACATAGACGACATGATTCAAGCCTTTGCGGACGACCAAATAATCCTACTGACGGGAACCTCACTAAACGTTCTAGAGCGGAAATGGAGGAGCATCTGGGCCGCTTGCACAAAATGGGCTGAAAACCAAAAACTGACTTACAACAAAGAGAAGACAGAAATTATGTTCATACCCTACAAAACAACGAGACAACCGAGACTAAAAATGGACGGACGTACAGTACAAATTAAAGACAACATAGAATATTTAGGACTGACAATTGACACAGGACTGCTATTCTTGGACCACATCAAAAAAGTTAGAAAAAAAACCTCTGACATAGCGAGTAAACTGATAGCAGTCACGGGAAGAAAATGGGGACGAAAACCGTTAATACTTCGACACATATACGAACACGCAATAAAACCTATGGTA
>NC_079460.1:522500-570000 GCF_026250575.1 Diorhabda carinulata | reverse complement strand
CGAATATATGATATTTGATCTTTTTTCCAATACTTTTAGATGAACCCATATTTTCAAGATTTTGCCGCAAAACCGAGAAATTTCCTGAATATTGTTGTCATCCCCGAGTATAAAATTGCAAAAATTCGAAACTATGAGAGTTATCATACTATTTATGGTATCAATCGATTAAGATAACTTTAATGTCTGTCCTCAATTCCATTGCAATTCCACATTCTCCAACATACGCGTATTATACAGGGTGAAATTTGAGACAAATTTTTTTCTCAAAAAAATCCACATAAAAATTCATATTATCTACACGTGAGCAGCTGAAACGTGGTAATAAGGAAAAATCGAAAGGAGACCTTAGGTGCTATCATAGAAAAAATATACCTCTTCTCCCTTTATTATACAAGGCGAGTTATAGAGCTTTGAATTTGAGCTATTGCAACGGAATTCGACATTTCAAAGGGTACCCCTGTGGAATAGAAATGGAGAAAAATCTTTTGACTCCGATTTCAACCAAATTTTGTACATGGGGGTTAAATGATATAGGGATTCGACAAGAGTTGTCAGTTTCCGGAAAAAAAAAATTTGACAAGGGGAAAATCCGTGAAAATCCATGAAAATTGAGTTTTCGTAGAAACGATATTTCTGATCTGAAAACTAATAATTTTTCTGGAATCTCCGGCGACGAATACATGATATTTGATCATTTTCCCCATACTTTTGGACGAACCCATATTTTCAATATTTTGGTACCAAACCGAGAAATTTTCGGAATATTGTTGTCATCCCTGATTATAAAATTGAATAAATTCTAAACTTTGAGAGGTATCATGGTATTCATGGCATCAATCGATTAAGAAAATCTTCATTTCACTTATTGGTATCATCGCAATTCTTCGTTCCCATACATACGCGTATTATACAGGGTGAAAGTCGAGACAAATTTTTTCCTCAAAAAATTCCACATAAAAAATCATATTATCTACAGATCAGCAGCTGGAACGTGGTAATGAGGAAAAATCGAAAAAATACCATAGGTACTATCATAGAAAAAATATACCTCTTTTCCCTCTGTTATACAACGCGAGTTAGAGAGCTTTGACTTTGAACTTTTGCAACGGAATTCGACATTTCAAAGTGTTTTTTTACACCTGTGGAATGAAAATGGAGAAAAAAATCTTTTGACTCCGATTTCAACCAAATTTTGTACATGGGGGTTAAATGATATAGGGATTCGACAAGAGTTGTCAATTTTCGGAAAAAAAATTTGACAAGGGGAAAATCCGTGAAAATCAAGCGTCTGATTGTCCTCCCATTAATAGCGAACCGTGCCACTTTTTTGATGACGCTAGCTGGCGAAAATAATCACATAGATGGATGGAGAATCAAATTTGGAGAAAAAAATTTAGTACCAAAAATTTCCCCCCACTCCCCCCTCTCGTAGGTGATATGGATTGCTGACAGGTGGAGAGATGCTCAGTTTTTAGACATCAGAAATAAATCCCTACGAGTCGACGCCGTCACGAAAAAAAATACGACCCAACCCCCCACCCCCTCACTCGATCGATAGCGGGTCCGGCGGAATGGGTACTTCTGAACCAATGGGCCTAGGAAAAAAATAAAAAAACCGTAATGTAGGAAAAAATATATCTAGTCTATGGAGTAATCGATCAGATTTTTTTATTCGAAAAAAATTACGGGGAAAAATTGAAAAGTAAATCCCCAAAAAATTTTTTTTCGAATTTCGGAAAATTTTTAGCCTAGCTCGATAGACCTGATTTTTCTCAATCCAAAAATATCCGAATTTTTGGAATTGAACCCTTTTTTGGGGGGTCTAGGTGGAGCCAAAAGTCGGAATTTTCGGAGCACCTCGATTGGGGGTGTGCAACTTTTTTACGTTACACGATAGCGAAAAAATGGGAAGTACGTTTTGGGGACAAAAAAATATCCATAATCCCACGATAAAAATTTCGGGGGGTCCGGGGGGGAAAATTCGTGGGAAAAAATTCCGAAGTGGATTTGAAAATTTGGTTTTTCCGGAATTTTAACGTTTGAATATGCCGGCGGGAAGCGCCTCGACATACCCTAGTCATTGGTATAAATTATTACCGAATTCCCCCCACTTTGTGAGGGTGCCAGGAATCGCTAAATATTGAACCTGGAGGTGCGATTTTCACAGGATCTTCCGGATTTTGAGCGCCTATAATTGAAATAGGCTCGAAATATTTTTTGCGCCCCCTCCACCCCCTTCCCAGGAGTTGCTCCGAATAGCACCGGAAAGCTCGAAATGGTGTTTTTAGGCATGAGAGTATGCTGCATATAGCTACCGAGGTGAGAAAAAAATTCTAACCTCAAAATTTAGCGTCACTTGTGACGTCATTTATTGGCACCGATGGGTGAAGTTATATATATCAATCGATAGAGGAGAAACATAGAATTTTTTTGGTCATATACAGAGTGGTCTCGAAAAGTTTTCGTAATTTTTCTGATTCGTAATCTCGAAATTTCGAGGATAATCTCGTAAGTTGAAGGGGATATCTACATGCGTATGTACGTAATTTTATTTTTCCAATTTTTTTTGTCCCTTGCATATTTTTCGTATTTGACATATTAAGAAAGTTACGTTTTTTATTTTTGATATTGAGAGGGGGCCAAGCTTCGCTTGAGGGGGGCATGACATTTTTGTCGAAACAATTCAGACCCTCCATCATAAAGTATAACCGGGTGAGTAGCCAAAAATTTTTGAAAGGGGGGGCTGCCCCCCTGCCCCCCTCAAAATTTTTTCGGGGGGTCCGTAGCACCCTCAATCTTCATTATTTTCGATTTTCTATACAACGGTTTTTTTATTTTTTTTCTACGACGTCTCCTTCCCCTTCAAAAACCCAGCTCATGTTGCGCGTTAACTAGTACAAGGACCGGCTCTAAAGGGCAAATTTTCAAGATGCTCCGATTTGGATGAAAATTTGTGAGGAGGGGTAAAATATGGCCAGAAGAACGGTTCCGATCATAAAAATTTTCCAAAACTAGGTTTAAGGGGTTAAAATTGACTTCGAAAATTTCATCAGGACCGGCTAAGGAGGGGTTGTTAAATTTTGTTTTACGATTTGGCTGAAAATTCGAGATAAGGGGTTTTCGGGGATGAGAAAGCCGATGGTGATATTAATTTTACCATTAGAATCCAATAACATGGATAAAAAAATTAAAAACACCGAAAATTAAGGTTTTTGTCGTTTAAAAAATAGTAAACTACTGCCGATTTTAACAAAATTCCGAATATAGAGTACACGCGTGATAAGACTTTCTACCTTCTCATCAATTTTGGAAAAAAAAATTTTTTCCTCGTACTTTACTTGAAGAATTTTTATAAAATATTTTTTTTTTCTTTTCAAATATAAAACTTTGGCAAAATAACTCAAAAATTGGTATCCTCGTATAAAAATAAGTCTTATTTCATTTTTTCCATCACACGATCCACAATATTTGAATTTTATTCGAATTAAGATACTAAATTTTTTGTAAATTATATCCCTTGAAAAATTATATATCCCACGTCTATGGTATAATGATATCAAAATATACAGAATCCGAAAGCACAACAATGATATTTTTGAAAAAAATATATTCTTCTTATTTTACCCTTGAAAATAAAAACAAAAAAATTTAAAATTCGAATTTAGTATAATAGTAATAATAAATCCATTGAGCTAAAAATGATGAGTCGATTAATCATTGTACTTTTCTTCTTAATATTTTGGCTCCGATATCAACCAAATTTCGTACATGGGGGTTAAATGATATAGGGATTCGACGACAAGAGATGTCAGTTTTCGAAAAAAAAAAATTATAACAAGGGGAAAATCCGTGAAAATCCATGAAAATTGAATTTTCGTAAAAACGATATTTCCAATCTAAAAAATAATACCTTTTCTGGAATCTCCGGCGACGAATATATGATATTTGATCTTTTTTCCAATACTTTTAGATGAACCCATATTTTCAAAAATTTGGCACAAAACCGAGAAATTTCCGGAATATTGTTGTCATCCCTGAGTATAAAATTGAATAAATTAGAAATTATGAGAGTTATCATGCTATTTATGGTATCAATCGATTAAGAAAACTTCAATGTCTGTCCTCAATTCCATTGCAATTCCACATTCTCCAACATACGCGTATTATACAGGGTGAAATTTGAGACAAATTTTTTTCTCAAAAAAATCCACATAAAAATTCATATTATCTACACATGAGCAGCTGAAACGTGGTAATGAGAAAAAATCGGAAGAAGACCATAGGTGCTATCATAGAAAAAATATACCTCCTCTCCCTTTATTATACAAGGCGAGTTATAGACCTTTGAATTTGAGCTATTGCAACGGAATTCGACATTTCAAAGGGTACCCCTGTGGAATAAAAATGGAGAAAAATATTTTGACTCCGATTTCAACCAAATTCCGTACATGGGGGTTGAATTATATGGGGATTCGATAAAAATTGTCAGTTTTCGGAAAAAAAATTTGACAAGGGGAAAATCCGTGAAAATCAAGCGTCTGATTGTCCTCCCATTAATAGCGAACCGTGCCACTTTTTTGATGACGCTAGCTGGCGAAAATAATCACATAGATGGATGGAGAATCAAATTTGGAGAAAAAAATTTAGTACCAAAAATTTCCCCCCACTCCCCCCTCTCGTAGGTGATATGGATTGCTGACAGGTGGAGAGATGCTCAGTTTTTAGACATCAGAAATAAATCCCTACGAGTCGACGCCGTCACGAAAAAAAATACGACCTAACCCCCCACCCCCTCACTCGATCGATAGCGGGTCCGGCGGAATGGGTACTTCTGAACCAATGGGCCTAGGAAAAAAATAAAAAAACCGTAATGTAGGAAAAAATATATCTAGTCTATGGAGTAATCGATCAGATTTTTTTATTCGAAAAAAATTACGGGGAAAAATTGAAAAGTAAATCCCCAAAAAATTTTTTTTCGAATTTCGGAAAATTTTTAGCCTAGCTCGATAGACCTGATTTTTCTCAATCCAAAAATATCCGAATTTTTGGAATTGAACCCTTTTTTGGGGGGTCTAGGTGGAGCCAAAAGTCGGAATTTTCGGAGCACCTCGATTGGGGGTGTGCAACTTTTTTACGTTACACGATAGCGAAAAAATGGGAAGTACGTTTTGGGGACAAAAAAATATCCATAATCCCACGATAAAAATTTCGGGGGTCCGGGGGGGAAAATTCGTGGGAAAAAATTCCGAAGTGGATTTGAAAATTTGGTTTTTCCGGAATTTTAACGTTTGAATATGCCGGCGGGAAGCGCCTCGACATACCCTAGTCATTGGTATAAATTATTACCGAATTCCCCCCACTTTGTGAGGGTGCCAGGAATCGCTAAATATTGAACCTGGAGTTGCGATTTTCGCAGGATCTTCCGGATTTTGAGCGCCTATAATTGAAATAGACTCGAAATATTTTTAGCGCCCCCCCCACCACCCTCCCAAGAGTTGCTCCGAATAGCACCGGAAAGCTCGAAATGGTGTTTTTAGGCATGAGAGTATGCTGCATATAGCTACCGAGGTGAGAAAAAAATTCTAACCTCAAAATTTAGCGTCACTTGTGACGTCATTTATTGGCACCGATGGGTGAAGTTATATATATCAATCGATAGAGGAGAAACATAGAATTTTTTTGGTCATATACAGAGTGGTCTCGAAAAGTTTTCGTAATTTTTCTGATTCGTAATCTCGAAATTTCGAGGATAATCTCGTAAGTTGAAGGGGATATCTACATGCGTATGTACGTAATTTTATTTTTCCAATTTTTTTTGTCCCTTGCATATTTTTCGTATTTGACATATTAAGAAAGTTACGTTTTTTATTTTTGATATTGAGAGGGGGCCAAGCTTCGCTTGAGGGGGGCATGACATTTTTGTCGAAACAATTCAGACCCTCCATCATAAAGTATAACCGGGTGAGTAGCCAAAAATTTTTGAAAGGGGGGGCTGCCCCCCTGCCCCCCTCAAAATTTTTTCGGGGGGTCCGTAGCACCCTCAATCTTCATTATTTTCGATTTTCTATACAACGGTTTTTTTATTTTTTTTCTACGACGTCTCCTTCCCCTTCAAAAACCCAGCTCATGTTGCGCGTTAACTAGTACAAGGACCGGCTCTAAAGGGCAAATTTTCAAGATGCTCCGATTTGGATGAAAATTTGTGAGGAGGGGTAAAATATGGCCAGAAGAACGGTTCCGATCATAAAAATTTTCCAAAACTAGGTTTAAGGGGTTAAAATTGACTTCGAAAATTTCATCAGGACCGGCTAAGGAGGGGTTGTTAAATTTTGTTTTACGATTTGGCTGAAAATTCGAGATAAGGGGTTTTCGGGGATGAGAAAGCCGATGGTGATATTAATTTTACCATTAGAATCCAATAACATGGATAAAAAAATTAAAAACACCGAAAATTAAGGTTTTTGTCGTTTAAAAAATAGTAAACTACTGCCGATTTTAACAAAATTCCGAATATAGAGTACACGCGTGATAAGACTTTCTACCTTCTCATCAATTTTGGAAAAAAAAATTTTTTCCTCGTACTTTACTTGAAGAATTTTTATAAAATATTTTTTTTTTCTTTTCAAATATAAAACTTTGGCAAAATAACTCAAAAATTGGTATCCTCGTATAAAAATAAGTCTTATTTCATTTTTTCCATCACACGATCCACAATATTTGAATTTTATTCGAATTAAGATACTAAATTTTTTGTAAATTATATCCCTTGAAAAATTATATATCCCACGTCTATGGTATAATGATATCAAAATATACAGAATCCGAAAGCACAACAATGATATTTTTGAAAAAAATATATTCTTCTTATTTTACCCTTGAAAATAAAAACAAAAAAATTTAAAATTCGAATTTAGTATAATAGTAATAATAAATCCATTGAGCTAAAAATGATGAGTCGATTAATCATTGTACTTTTCTTCTTAATATTTTGGCTCCGATATCAACCAAATTTCGTACATGGGGGTTAAATGATATAGGGATTCGACGACAAGAGATGTCAGTTTTCGAAAAAAAAAAATTATAACAAGGGGAAAATCCGTGAAAATCCATGAAAATTGAATTTTCGTAAAAACGATATTTCCAATCTAAAAAATAATACCTTTTCTGGAATCTCCGGCGACGAATATATGATATTTGATCTTTTTTCCAATACTTTTAGATGAACCCATATTTTCAAAAATTTGGCACAAAACCGAGAAATTTCCGGAATATTGTTGTCATCCCTGAGTATAAAATTGAATAAATTAGAAATTATGAGAGTTATCATGCTATTTATGGTATCAATCGATTAAGAAAACTTCAATGTCTGTCCTCAATTCCATTGCAATTCCACATTCTCCAACATACGCGTATTATACAGGGTGAAATTTGAGACAAATTTTTTTCTCAAAAAAATCCACATAAAAATTCATATTATCTACACATGAGCAGCTGAAACGTGGTAATGAGAAAAAATCGGAAGAAGACCATAGGTGCTATCATAGAAAAAATATACCTCCTCTCCCTTTATTATACAAGGCGAGTTATAGACCTTTGAATTTGAGCTATTGCAACGGAATTCGACATTTCAAAGGGTACCCCTGTGGAATAAAAATGGAGAAAAATATTTTGACTCCGATTTCAACCAAATTCCGTACATGGGGGTTGAATTATATGGGGATTCGATAAAAATTGTCAGTTTTCGGAAAAAAAATTTGACAAGGGGAAAATCCGTGAAAATCAAGCGTCTGATTGTCCTCCCATTAATAGCGAACCGTGCCACTTTTTTGATGACGCTAGCTGGCGAAAATAATCACATAGATGGATGGAGAATCAAATTTGGAGAAAAAAATTTAGTACCAAAAATTTCCCCCCACTCCCCCCTCTCGTAGGTGATATGGATTGCTGACAGGTGGAGAGATGCTCAGTTTTTAGACATCAGAAATAAATCCCTACGAGTCGACGCCGTCACGAAAAAAAATACGACCTAACCCCCCACCCCCTCACTCGATCGATAGCGGGTCCGGCGGAATGGGTACTTCTGAACCAATGGGCCTAGGAAAAAAATAAAAAAACCGTAATGTAGGAAAAAATATATCTAGTCTATGGAGTAATCGATCAGATTTTTTTATTCGAAAAAAATTACGGGGAAAAATTGAAAAGTAAATCCCCAAAAAATTTTTTTTCGAATTTCGGAAAATTTTTAGCCTAGCTCGATAGACCTGATTTTTCTCAATCCAAAAATATCCGAATTTTTGGAATTGAACCCTTTTTTGGGGGGTCTAGGTGGAGCCAAAAGTCGGAATTTTCGGAGCACCTCGATTGGGGGTGTGCAACTTTTTTACGTTACACGATAGCGAAAAAATGGGAAGTACGTTTTGGGGACAAAAAAATATCCATAATCCCACGATAAAAATTTCGGGGGTCCGGGGGGGAAAATTCGTGGGAAAAAATTCCGAAGTGGATTTGAAAATTTGGTTTTTCCGGAATTTTAACGTTTGAATATGCCGGCGGGAAGCGCCTCGACATACCCTAGTCATTGGTATAAATTATTACCGAATTCCCCCCACTTTGTGAGGGTGCCAGGAATCGCTAAATATTGAACCTGGAGTTGCGATTTTCGCAGGATCTTCCGGATTTTGAGCGCCTATAATTGAAATAGACTCGAAATATTTTTAGCGCCCCCCCCACCACCCTCCCAAGAGTTGCTCCGAATAGCACCGGAAAGCTCGAAATGGTGTTTTTAGGTATGAGAGTATGCTGCATATAGCTATCGAGGTGAGAAAAAAATTCTAACCTCAAAATTTAGCGTCACTTGTGACGTCATTTATTGGCACCGATGGGTGAAGTTATATATATCAATCGATAGAGGAGAAACATAGAATTTTTTTGGTCATATACAGAGTGGTCTCGAAAAGTTTTCGTAATTTTTCTGATTCGTAATCTCGAAATTTCGAGGATAATCTCGTAAGTTGAAGGGGATATCTACATGCGTATGTACGTACTTTTATTTTTCCTATTTTTTTTGTCCCTTGCATATTTTTCGTATTTGACATATTAAGAAAGTTACGTTTTTTATTTTTGATATTGAGAGGGGGCCAAGCTTCGCTTGAGGGGGGCATGACATTTTTGTCGAAACAATTCAGACCCTCCATCATAAAGTATAACCGGGTGAGTAGCCAAAAATTTTTGAAAGGGGGGGCTGCCCCCCTGCCCCCCTCAAAATTTTTTCGGGGGGTCCGTAGCACCCTCAATCTTCATTATTTTCGATTTTCTATACAACGGTTTTTTTATTTTTTTTCTACGACGTCTCCTTCCCCTTCAAAAACCCAGCTCATGTTGCGCGTTAACTAGTACAAGGACCGGCTCTAAAGGGCAAATTTTCAAGATGCTCCGATTTGGATGAAAATTTGTGAGGAGGGGTAAAATATGGCCAGAAGAACGGTTCCGATCATAAAAATTTTCCAAAACTAGGTTTAAGGGGTTAAAATTGACTTCGAAAATTTCATCAGGACCGGCTAAGGAGGGGTTGTTAAATTTTGTTTTACGATTTGGCTGAAAATTCGAGATAAGGGGTTTTCTGGAATGAGAAAGCCGATGGTGATATTAATTTTACCATTAGAATCCAATAACATGGATAAAAAAATTAAAAACACCGAAAATTAAGGTTTTTGTCGTTTAAAAAATAGTAAACTACTGCCGATTTTAACAAAATTCCGAATATAGAGTACACGCGTGATAAGACTTTCTACCTTCTCATCAATTTTGGAAAAAAAAATTTTTTCCTCGTACTTTACTTGAAGAATTTTTATAAAATATTTTTTTTTTCTTTTCAAATATAAAACTTTGGCAAAATAACTCAAAAATTGGTATCCTCGTATAAAAATAAGTCTTATTTCATTTTTTCCATCACACGATCCACAATATTTGAATTTTATTCGAATTAAGATACTAAATTTTTTGTAAATTATATCCCTTGAAAAATTATATATCCCACGTCTATGGTATAATGATATCAAAATATACAGAATCCGAAAGCACAACAATGATATTTTTGAAAAAAATATATTCTTCTTATTTTACCCTTGAAAATAAAAACAAAAAAATTTAAAATTCGAATTTAGTATAATAGTAATAATAAATCCATTGAGCTAAAAATGATGAGTCGATTAATCATTGTACTTTTCTTCTTAATATTTTGGCTCCGATATCAACCAAATTTCGTACATGGGGGTTAAATGATATAGGGATTCGACGACAAGAGATGTCAGTTTTCGAAAAAAAAAAATTATAAAAAGGGGAAAATCCGTGAAAATCCATGAAAATTGAATTTTCGTAAAAACGATATTTCCAATCTAAAAAATAATACCTTTTCTGGAATCTCCGGCGACGAATATATGATATTTGATCTTTTTTCCAATACTTTTAGATGAACCCATATTTTCAAGATTTTGCCGCAAAACCGAGAAATTTCCTGAATATTGTTGTCATCCCCGAGTATAAAATTGCAAAAATTCGAAACTATGAGAGTTATCATACTATTTATGGTATCAATCGATTAAGATAACTTTAATGTCTGTCCTCAATTCCATTGCAATTCCACATTCTCCAACATACGCGTATTATACAGGGTGAAATTTGAGACAAATTTTTTTCTCAAAAAAATCCACATAAAAATTCATATTATCTACACGTGAGCAGCTGAAACGTGGTAATAAGGAAAAATCGAAAGGAGACCTTAGGTGCTATCATAGAAAAAATATACCTCTTCTCCCTTTATTATACAAGGCGAGTTATAGAGCTTTGAATTTGAGCTATTGCAACGGAATTCGACATTTCAAAGGGTACCCCTGTGGAATAGAAATGGAGAAAAATCTTTTGACTCCGATTTCAACCAAATTTTGTACATGGGGGTTAAATGATATAGGGATTCGACAAGAGTTGTCAGTTTCCGGAAAAAAAAAATTTGACAAGGGGAAAATCCGTGAAAATCCATGAAAATTGAGTTTTCGTAGAAACGATATTTCTGATCTGAAAACTAATAATTTTTCTGGAATCTCCGGCGACGAATACATGATATTTGATCATTTTCCCCATACTTTTGGACGAACCCATATTTTCAATATTTTGGTACCAAACCGAGAAATTTTCGGAATATTGTTGTCATCCCTGATTATAAAATTGAATAAATTCTAAACTTTGAGAGGTATCATGGTATTCATGGCATCAATCGATTAAGAAAATCTTCATTTCACTTATTGGTATCATCGCAATTCTTCGTTCCCATACATACGCGTATTATACAGGGTGAAAGTCGAGACAAATTTTTTCCTCAAAAAATTCCACATAAAAAATCATATTATCTACAGATCAGCAGCTGGAACGTGGTAATGAGGAAAAATCGAAAAAATACCATAGGTACTATCATAGAAAAAATATACCTCTTTTCCCTCTGTTATACAACGCGAGTTAGAGAGCTTTGACTTTGAACTTTTGCAACGGAATTCGACATTTCAAAGTGTTTTTTTACACCTGTGGAATGAAAATGGAGAAAAAAATCTTTTGACTCCGATTTCAACCAAATTTTGTACATGGGGGTTAAATGATATAGGGATTCGACAAGAGTTGTCAATTTTCGGAAAAAAAATTTGACAAGGGGAAAATCCGTGAAAATCAAGCGTCTGATTGTCCTCCCATTAATAGCGAACCGTGCCACTTTTTTGATGACGCTAGCTGGCGAAAATAATCACATAGATGGATGGAGAATCAAATTTGGAGAAAAAAATTTAGTACCAAAAATTTCCCCCCACTCCCCCCTCTCGTAGGTGATATGGATTGCTGACAGGTGGAGAGATGCTCAGTTTTTAGACATCAGAAATAAATCCCTACGAGTCGACGCCGTCACGAAAAAAAATACGACCCAACCCCCCACCCCCTCACTCGATCGATAGCGGGTCCGGCGGAATGGGTACTTCTGAACCAATGGGCCTAGGAAAAAAATAAAAAAACCGTAATGTAGGAAAAAATATATCTAGTCTATGGAGTAATCGATCAGATTTTTTTATTCGAAAAAAATTACGGGGAAAAATTGAAAAGTAAATCCCCAAAAAATTTTTTTTCGAATTTCGGAAAATTTTTAGCCTAGCTCGATAGACCTGATTTTTCTCAATCCAAAAATATCCGAATTTTTGGAATTGAACCCTTTTTTGGGGGGTCTAGGTGGAGCCAAAAGTCGGAATTTTCGGAGCACCTCGATTGGGGGTGTGCAACTTTTTTACGTTACACGATAGCGAAAAAATGGGAAGTACGTTTTGGGGACAAAAAAATATCCATAATCCCACGATAAAAATTTCGGGGGGTCCGGGGGGGAAAATTCGTGGGAAAAAATTCCGAAGTGGATTTGAAAATTTGGTTTTTCCGGAATTTTAACGTTTGAATATGCCGGCGGGAAGCGCCTCGACATACCCTAGTCATTGGTATAAATTATTACCGAATTCCCCCCACTTTGTGAGGGTGCCAGGAATCGCTAAATATTGAACCTGGAGGTGCGATTTTCACAGGATCTTCCGGATTTTGAGCGCCTATAATTGAAATAGGCTCGAAATATTTTTTGCGCCCCCTCCACCCCCTTCCCAGGAGTTGCTCCGAATAGCACCGGAAAGCTCGAAATGGTGTTTTTAGGCATGAGAGTATGCTGCATATAGCTACCGAGGTGAGAAAAAAATTCTAACCTCAAAATTTAGCGTCACTTGTGACGTCATTTATTGGCACCGATGGGTGAAGTTATATATATCAATCGATAGAGGAGAAACATAGAATTTTTTTGGTCATATACAGAGTGGTCTCGAAAAGTTTTCGTAATTTTTCTGATTCGTAATCTCGAAATTTCGAGGATAATCTCGTAAGTTGAAGGGGATATCTACATGCGTATGTACGTAATTTTATTTTTCCAATTTTTTTTGTCCCTTGCATATTTTTCGTATTTGACATATTAAGAAAGTTACGTTTTTTATTTTTGATATTGAGAGGGGGCCAAGCTTCGCTTGAGGGGGGCATGACATTTTTGTCGAAACAATTCAGACCCTCCATCATAAAGTATAACCGGGTGAGTAGCCAAAAATTTTTGAAAGGGGGGGCTGCCCCCCTGCCCCCCTCAAAATTTTTTCGGGGGGTCCGTAGCACCCTCAATCTTCATTATTTTCGATTTTCTATACAACGGTTTTTTTATTTTTTTTCTACGACGTCTCCTTCCCCTTCAAAAACCCAGCTCATGTTGCGCGTTAACTAGTACAAGGACCGGCTCTAAAGGGCAAATTTTCAAGATGCTCCGATTTGGATGAAAATTTGTGAGGAGGGGTAAAATATGGCCAGAAGAACGGTTCCGATCATAAA
Organism: Diorhabda carinulata; assembly: GCF_026250575.1. Lineage (NCBI taxonomy): Eukaryota > Metazoa > Arthropoda > Insecta > Coleoptera > Chrysomelidae > Diorhabda > Diorhabda carinulata. The sequence continues at coordinate 556,566 of NC_079460.1, read as the reverse complement.
AATTTTCCAAAACTAGGTTTAAGGGGTTAAAATTGACTTCGAAAATTTCATCAGGACCGGCTAAGGAGGGGTTGTTAAATTTTGTTTTACGATTTGGCTGAAAATTCGAGATAAGGGGTTTTCTGGAATGAGAAAGCCGATGGTGATATTAATTTTACCATTAGAATCCAATAACATGGATAAAAAAATTAAAAACACCGAAAATTAAGGTTTTTGTCGTTTAAAAAATAGTAAACTACTGCCGATTTTAACAAAATTCCGAATATAGAGTACACGCGTGATAAGACTTTCTACCTTCTCATCAATTTTGGAAAAAAAAATTTTTTCCTCGTACTTTACTTGAAGAATTTTTATAAAATATTTTTTTTTTCTTTTCAAATATAAAACTTTGGCAAAATAACTCAAAAATTGGTATCCTCGTATAAAAATAAGTCTTATTTCATTTTTTCCATCACACGATCCACAATATTTGAATTTTATTCGAATTAAGATACTAAATTTTTTGTAAATTATATCCCTTGAAAAATTATATATCCCACGTCTATGGTATAATGATATCAAAATATACAGAATCCGAAAGCACAACAATGATATTTTTGAAAAAAATATATTCTTCTTATTTTACCCTTGAAAATAAAAACAAAAAAATTTAAAATTCGAATTTAGTATAATAGTAATAATAAATCCATTGAGCTAAAAATGATGAGTCGATTAATCATTGTACTTTTCTTCTTAATATTTTGGCTCCGATATCAACCAAATTTCGTACATGGGGGTTAAATGATATAGGGATTCGACGACAAGAGATGTCAGTTTTCGAAAAAAAAAAATTATAACAAGGGGAAAATCCGTGAAAATCCATGAAAATTGAATTTTCGTAAAAACGATATTTCCAATCTAAAAAATAATACCTTTTCTGGAATCTCCGGCGACGAATATATGATATTTGATCTTTTTTCCAATACTTTTAGATGAACCCATATTTTCAAAAATTTGGCACAAAACCGAGAAATTTCCGGAATATTGTTGTCATCCCTGAGTATAAAATTGAATAAATTAGAAATTATGAGAGTTATCATGCTATTTATGGTATCAATCGATTAAGAAAACTTCAATGTCTGTCCTCAATTCCATTGCAATTCCACATTCTCCAACATACGCGTATTATACAGGGTGAAATTTGAGACAAATTTTTTTCTCAAAAAAATCCACATAAAAATTCATATTATCTACACATGAGCAGCTGAAACGTGGTAATGAGAAAAAATCGGAAGAAGACCATAGGTGCTATCATAGAAAAAATATACCTCCTCTCCCTTTATTATACAAGGCGAGTTATAGACCTTTGAATTTGAGCTATTGCAACGGAATTCGACATTTCAAAGGGTACCCCTGTGGAATAAAAATGGAGAAAAATATTTTGACTCCGATTTCAACCAAATTCCGTACATGGGGGTTGAATTATATGGGGATTCGATAAAAATTGTCAGTTTTCGGAAAAAAAATTTGACAAGGGGAAAATCCGTGAAAATCAAGCGTCTGATTGTCCTCCCATTAATAGCGAACCGTGCCACTTTTTTGATGACGCTAGCTGGCGAAAATAATCACATAGATGGATGGAGAATCAAATTTGGAGAAAAAAATTTAGTACCAAAAATTTCCCCCCACTCCCCCCTCTCGTAGGTGATATGGATTGCTGACAGGTGGAGAGATGCTCAGTTTTTAGACATCAGAAATAAATCCCTACGAGTCGACGCCGTCACGAAAAAAAATACGACCTAACCCCCCACCCCCTCACTCGATCGATAGCGGGTCCGGCGGAATGGGTACTTCTGAACCAATGGGCCTAGGAAAAAAATAAAAAAACCGTAATGTAGGAAAAAATATATCTAGTCTATGGAGTAATCGATCAGATTTTTTTATTCGAAAAAAATTACGGGGAAAAATTGAAAAGTAAATCCCCAAAAAATTTTTTTTCGAATTTCGGAAAATTTTTAGCCTAGCTCGATAGACCTGATTTTTCTCAATCCAAAAATATCCGAATTTTTGGAATTGAACCCTTTTTTGGGGGGTCTAGGTGGAGCCAAAAGTCGGAATTTTCGGAGCACCTCGATTGGGGGTGTGCAACTTTTTTACGTTACACGATAGCGAAAAAATGGGAAGTACGTTTTGGGGACAAAAAAATATCCATAATCCCACGATAAAAATTTCGGGGGTCCGGGGGGGAAAATTCGTGGGAAAAAATTCCGAAGTGGATTTGAAAATTTGGTTTTTCCGGAATTTTAACGTTTGAATATGCCGGCGGGAAGCGCCTCGACATACCCTAGTCATTGGTATAAATTATTACCGAATTCCCCCCACTTTGTGAGGGTGCCAGGAATCGCTAAATATTGAACCTGGAGTTGCGATTTTCGCAGGATCTTCCGGATTTTGAGCGCCTATAATTGAAATAGACTCGAAATATTTTTAGCGCCCCCCCCACCACCCTCCCAAGAGTTGCTCCGAATAGCACCGGAAAGCTCGAAATGGTGTTTTTAGGCATGAGAGTATGCTGCATATAGCTACCGAGGTGAGAAAAAAATTCTAACCTCAAAATTTAGCGTCACTTGTGACGTCATTTATTGGCACCGATGGGTGAAGTTATATATATCAATCGATAGAGGAGAAACATAGAATTTTTTTGGTCATATACAGAGTGGTCTCGAAAAGTTTTCGTAATTTTTCTGATTCGTAATCTCGAAATTTCGAGGATAATCTCGTAAGTTGAAGGGGATATCTACATGCGTATGTACGTAATTTTATTTTTCCAATTTTTTTTGTCCCTTGCATATTTTTCGTATTTGACATATTAAGAAAGTTACGTTTTTTATTTTTGATATTGAGAGGGGGCCAAGCTTCGCTTGAGGGGGGCATGACATTTTTGTCGAAACAATTCAGACCCTCCATCATAAAGTATAACCGGGTGAGTAGCCAAAAATTTTTGAAAGGGGGGGCTGCCCCCCTGCCCCCCTCAAAATTTTTTCGGGGGGTCCGTAGCACCCTCAATCTTCATTATTTTCGATTTTCTATACAACGGTTTTTTTATTTTTTTTCTACGACGTCTCCTTCCCCTTCAAAAACCCAGCTCATGTTGCGCGTTAACTAGTACAAGGACCGGCTCTAAAGGGCAAATTTTCAAGATGCTCCGATTTGGATGAAAATTTGTGAGGAGGGGTAAAATATGGCCAGAAGAACGGTTCCGATCATAAAAATTTTCCAAAACTAGGTTTAAGGGGTTAAAATTGACTTCGAAAATTTCATCAGGACCGGCTAAGGAGGGGTTGTTAAATTTTGTTTTACGATTTGGCTGAAAATTCGAGATAAGGGGTTTTCGGGGATGAGAAAGCCGATGGTGATATTAATTTTACCATTAGAATCCAATAACATGGATAAAAAAATTAAAAACACCGAAAATTAAGGTTTTTGTCGTTTAAAAAATAGTAAACTACTGCCGATTTTAACAAAATTCCGAATATAGAGTACACGCGTGATAAGACTTTCTACCTTCTCATCAATTTTGGAAAAAAAAATTTTTTCCTCGTACTTTACTTGAAGAATTTTTATAAAATATTTTTTTTTTCTTTTCAAATATAAAACTTTGGCAAAATAACTCAAAAATTGGTATCCTCGTATAAAAATAAGTCTTATTTCATTTTTTCCATCACACGATCCACAATATTTGAATTTTATTCGAATTAAGATACTAAATTTTTTGTAAATTATATCCCTTGAAAAATTATATATCCCACGTCTATGGTATAATGATATCAAAATATACAGAATCCGAAAGCACAACAATGATATTTTTGAAAAAAATATATTCTTCTTATTTTACCCTTGAAAATAAAAACAAAAAAATTTAAAATTCGAATTTAGTATAATAGTAATAATAAATCCATTGAGCTAAAAATGATGAGTCGATTAATCATTGTACTTTTCTTCTTAATATTTTGGCTCCGATATCAACCAAATTTCGTACATGGGGGTTAAATGATATAGGGATTCGACGACAAGAGATGTCAGTTTTCGAAAAAAAAAAATTATAACAAGGGGAAAATCCGTGAAAATCCATGAAAATTGAATTTTCGTAAAAACGATATTTCCAATCTAAAAAATAATACCTTTTCTGGAATCTCCGGCGACGAATATATGATATTTGATCTTTTTTCCAATACTTTTAGATGAACCCATATTTTCAAAAATTTGGCACAAAACCGAGAAATTTCCGGAATATTGTTGTCATCCCTGAGTATAAAATTGAATAAATTAGAAATTATGAGAGTTATCATGCTATTTATGGTATCAATCGATTAAGAAAACTTCAATGTCTGTCCTCAATTCCATTGCAATTCCACATTCTCCAACATACGCGTATTATACAGGGTGAAATTTGAGACAAATTTTTTTCTCAAAAAAATCCACATAAAAATTCATATTATCTACACATGAGCAGCTGAAACGTGGTAATGAGAAAAAATCGGAAGAAGACCATAGGTGCTATCATAGAAAAAATATACCTCCTCTCCCTTTATTATACAAGGCGAGTTATAGACCTTTGAATTTGAGCTATTGCAACGGAATTCGACATTTCAAAGGGTACCCCTGTGGAATAAAAATGGAGAAAAATATTTTGACTCCGATTTCAACCAAATTCCGTACATGGGGGTTGAATTATATGGGGATTCGATAAAAATTGTCAGTTTTCGGAAAAAAAATTTGACAAGGGGAAAATCCGTGAAAATCAAGCGTCTGATTGTCCTCCCATTAATAGCGAACCGTGCCACTTTTTTGATGACGCTAGCTGGCGAAAATAATCACATAGATGGATGGAGAATCAAATTTGGAGAAAAAAATTTAGTACCAAAAATTTCCCCCCACTCCCCCCTCTCGTAGGTGATATGGATTGCTGACAGGTGGAGAGATGCTCAGTTTTTAGACATCAGAAATAAATCCCTACGAGTCGACGCCGTCACGAAAAAAAATACGACCTAACCCCCCACCCCCTCACTCGATCGATAGCGGGTCCGGCGGAATGGGTACTTCTGAACCAATGGGCCTAGGAAAAAAATAAAAAAACCGTAATGTAGGAAAAAATATATCTAGTCTATGGAGTAATCGATCAGATTTTTTTATTCGAAAAAAATTACGGGGAAAAATTGAAAAGTAAATCCCCAAAAAATTTTTTTTCGAATTTCGGAAAATTTTTAGCCTAGCTCGATAGACCTGATTTTTCTCAATCCAAAAATATCCGAATTTTTGGAATTGAACCCTTTTTTGGGGGGTCTAGGTGGAGCCAAAAGTCGGAATTTTCGGAGCACCTCGATTGGGGGTGTGCAACTTTTTTACGTTACACGATAGCGAAAAAATGGGAAGTACGTTTTGGGGACAAAAAAATATCCATAATCCCACGATAAAAATTTCGGGGGTCCGGGGGGGAAAATTCGTGGGAAAAAATTCCGAAGTGGATTTGAAAATTTGGTTTTTCCGGAATTTTAACGTTTGAATATGCCGGCGGGAAGCGCCTCGACATACCCTAGTCATTGGTATAAATTATTACCGAATTCCCCCCACTTTGTGAGGGTGCCAGGAATCGCTAAATATTGAACCTGGAGTTGCGATTTTCGCAGGATCTTCCGGATTTTGAGCGCCTATAATTGAAATAGACTCGAAATATTTTTAGCGCCCCCCCCACCACCCTCCCAAGAGTTGCTCCGAATAGCACCGGAAAGCTCGAAATGGTGTTTTTAGGTATGAGAGTATGCTGCATATAGCTATCGAGGTGAGAAAAAAATTCTAACCTCAAAATTTAGCGTCACTTGTGACGTCATTTATTGGCACCGATGGGTGAAGTTATATATATCAATCGATAGAGGAGAAACATAGAATTTTTTTGGTCATATACAGAGTGGTCTCGAAAAGTTTTCGTAATTTTTCTGATTCGTAATCTCGAAATTTCGAGGATAATCTCGTAAGTTGAAGGGGATATCTACATGCGTATGTACGTACTTTTATTTTTCCTATTTTTTTTGTCCCTTGCATATTTTTCGTATTTGACATATTAAGAAAGTTACGTTTTTTATTTTTGATATTGAGAGGGGGCCAAGCTTCGCTTGAGGGGGGCATGACATTTTTGTCGAAACAATTCAGACCCTCCATCATAAAGTATAACCGGGTGAGTAGCCAAAAATTTTTGAAAGGGGGGGCTGCCCCCCTGCCCCCCTCAAAATTTTTTCGGGGGGTCCGTAGCACCCTCAATCTTCATTATTTTCGATTTTCTATACAACGGTTTTTTTATTTTTTTTCTACGACGTCTCCTTCCCCTTCAAAAACCCAGCTCATGTTGCGCGTTAACTAGTACAAGGACCGGCTCTAAAGGGCAAATTTTCAAGATGCTCCGATTTGGATGAAAATTTGTGAGGAGGGGTAAAATATGGCCAGAAGAACGGTTCCGATCATAAAAATTTTCCAAAACTAGGTTTAAGGGGTTAAAATTGACTTCGAAAATTTCATCAGGACCGGCTAAGGAGGGGTTGTTAAATTTTGTTTTACGATTTGGCTGAAAATTCGAGATAAGGGGTTTTCTGGAATGAGAAAGCCGATGGTGATATTAATTTTACCATTAGAATCCAATAACATGGATAAAAAAATTAAAAACACCGAAAATTAAGGTTTTTGTCGTTTAAAAAATAGTAAACTACTGCCGATTTTAACAAAATTCCGAATATAGAGTACACGCGTGATAAGACTTTCTACCTTCTCATCAATTTTGGAAAAAAAAATTTTTTCCTCGTACTTTACTTGAAGAATTTTTATAAAATATTTTTTTTTTCTTTTCAAATATAAAACTTTGGCAAAATAACTCAAAAATTGGTATCCTCGTATAAAAATAAGTCTTATTTCATTTTTTCCATCACACGATCCACAATATTTGAATTTTATTCGAATTAAGATACTAAATTTTTTGTAAATTATATCCCTTGAAAAATTATATATCCCACGTCTATGGTATAATGATATCAAAATATACAGAATCCGAAAGCACAACAATGATATTTTTGAAAAAAATATATTCTTCTTATTTTACCCTTGAAAATAAAAACAAAAAAATTTAAAATTCGAATTTAGTATAATAGTAATAATAAATCCATTGAGCTAAAAATGATGAGTCGATTAATCATTGTACTTTTCTTCTTAATATTTTGGCTCCGATATCAACCAAATTTCGTACATGGGGGTTAAATGATATAGGGATTCGACGACAAGAGATGTCAGTTTTCGAAAAAAAAAAATTATAACAAGGGGAAAATCCGTGAAAATCCATGAAAATTGAATTTTCGTAAAAACGATATTTCCAATCTAAAAAATAATACCTTTTCTGGAATCTCCGGCGACGAATATATGATATTTGATCTTTTTTCCAATACTTTTAGATGAACCCATATTTTCAAGATTTTGCCGCAAAACCGAGAAATTTCCTGAATATTGTTGTCATCCCCGAGTATAAAATTGCAAAAATTCGAAACTATGAGAGTTATCATACTATTTATGGTATCAATCGATTAAGATAACTTTAATGTCTGTCCTCAATTCCATTGCAATTCCACATTCTCCAACATACGCGTATTATACAGGGTGAAATTTGAGACAAATTTTTTTCTCAAAAAAATCCACATAAAAATTCATATTATCTACACGTGAGCAGCTGAAACGTGGTAATAAGGAAAAATCGAAAGGAGACCTTAGGTGCTATCATAGAAAAAATATACCTCTTCTCCCTTTATTATACAAGGCGAGTTATAGAGCTTTGAATTTGAGCTATTGCAACGGAATTCGACATTTCAAAGGGTACCCCTGTGGAATAGAAATGGAGAAAAATCTTTTGACTCCGATTTCAACCAAATTTTGTACATGGGGGTTAAATGATATAGGGATTCGACAAGAGTTGTCAGTTTCCGGAAAAAAAAAATTTGACAAGGGGAAAATCCGTGAAAATCCATGAAAATTGAGTTTTCGTAGAAACGATATTTCTGATCTGAAAACTAATAATTTTTCTGGAATCTCCGGCGACGAATACATGATATTTGATCATTTTCCCCATACTTTTGGACGAACCCATATTTTCAATATTTTGGTACCAAACCGAGAAATTTTCGGAATATTGTTGTCATCCCTGATTATAAAATTGAATAAATTCTAAACTTTGAGAGGTATCATGGTATTCATGGCATCAATCGATTAAGAAAATCTTCATTTCACTTATTGGTATCATCGCAATTCTTCGTTCCCATACATACGCGTATTATACAGGGTGAAAGTCGAGACAAATTTTTTCCTCAAAAAATTCCACATAAAAAATCATATTATCTACAGATCAGCAGCTGGAACGTGGTAATGAGGAAAAATCGAAAAAATACCATAGGTACTATCATAGAAAAAATATACCTCTTTTCCCTCTGTTATACAACGCGAGTTAGAGAGCTTTGACTTTGAACTTTTGCAACGGAATTCGACATTTCAAAGTGTTTTTTTACACCTGTGGAATGAAAATGGAGAAAAAAATCTTTTGACTCCGATTTCAACCAAATTTTGTACATGGGGGTTAAATGATATAGGGATTCGACAAGAGTTGTCAATTTTCGGAAAAAAAATTTGACAAGGGGAAAATCCGTGAAAATCAAGCGTCTGATTGTCCTCCCATTAATAGCGAACCGTGCCACTTTTTTGATGACGCTAGCTGGCGAAAATAATCACATAGATGGATGGAGAATCAAATTTGGAGAAAAAAATTTAGTACCAAAAATTTCCCCCCACTCCCCCCTCTCGTAGGTGATATGGATTGCTGACAGGTGGAGAGATGCTCAGTTTTTAGACATCAGAAATAAATCCCTACGAGTCGACGCCGTCACGAAAAAAAATACGACCCAACCCCCCACCCCCTCACTCGATCGATAGCGGGTCCGGCGGAATGGGTACTTCTGAACCAATGGGCCTAGGAAAAAAATAAAAAAACCGTAATGTAGGAAAAAATATATCTAGTCTATGGAGTAATCGATCAGATTTTTTTATTCGAAAAAAATTACGGGGAAAAATTGAAAAGTAAATCCCCAAAAAATTTTTTTTCGAATTTCGGAAAATTTTTAGCCTAGCTCGATAGACCTGATTTTTCTCAATCCAAAAATATCCGAATTTTTGGAATTGAACCCTTTTTTGGGGGGTCTAGGTGGAGCCAAAAGTCGGAATTTTCGGAGCACCTCGATTGGGGGTGTGCAACTTTTTTACGTTACACGATAGCGAAAAAATGGGAAGTACGTTTTGGGGACAAAAAAATATCCATAATCCCACGATAAAAATTTCGGGGGTCCGGGGGGGAAAATTCGTGGGAAAAAATTCCGAAGTGGATTTGAAAATTTGGTTTTTCCGGAATTTTAACGTTTGAATATGCCGGCGGGAAGCGCCTCGACATACCCTAGTCATTGGTATAAATTATTACCGAATTCCCCCCACTTTGTGAGGGTGCCAGGAATCGCTAAATATTGAACCTGGAGTTGCGATTTTCGCAGGATCTTCCGGATTTTGAGCGCCTATAATTGAAATAGACTCGAAATATTTTTAGCGCCCCCCCCACCACCCTCCCAAGAGTTGCTCCGAATAGCACCGGAAAGCTCGAAATGGTGTTTTTAGGCATGAGAGTATGCTGCATATAGCTACCGAGGTGAGAAAAAAATTCTAACCTCAAAATTTAGCGTCACTTGTGACGTCATTTATTGGCACCGATGGGTGAAGTTATATATATCAATCGATAGAGGAGAAACATAGAATTTTTTTGGTCATATACAGAGTGGTCTCGAAAAGTTTTCGTAATTTTTCTGATTCGTAATCTCGAAATTTCGAGGATAATCTCGTAAGTTGAAGGGGATATCTACATGCGTATGTACGTAATTTTATTTTTCCAATTTTTTTTGTCCCTTGCATATTTTTCGTATTTGACATATTAAGAAAGTTACGTTTTTTATTTTTGATATTGAGAGGGGGCCAAGCTTCGCTTGAGGGGGGCATGACATTTTTGTCGAAACAATTCAGACCCTCCATCATAAAGTATAACCGGGTGAGTAGCCAAAAATTTTTGAAAGGGGGGGCTGCCCCCCTGCCCCCCTCAAAATTTTTTCGGGGGGTCCGTAGCACCCTCAATCTTCATTATTTTCGATTTTCTATACAACGGTTTTTTTATTTTTTTTCTACGACGTCTCCTTCCCCTTCAAAAACCCAGCTCATGTTGCGCGTTAACTAGTACAAGGACCGGCTCTAAAGGGCAAATTTTCAAGATGCTCCGATTTGGATGAAAATTTGTGAGGAGGGGTAAAATATGGCCAGAAGAACGGTTCCGATCATAAAAATTTTCCAAAACTAGGTTTAAGGGGTTAAAATTGACTTCGAAAATTTCATCAGGACCGGCTAAGGAGGGGTTGTTAAATTTTGTTTTACGATTTGGCTGAAAATTCGAGATAAGGGGTTTTCGGGGATGAGAAAGCCGATGGTGATATTAATTTTACCATTAGAATCCAATAACATGGATAAAAAAATTAAAAACACCGAAAATTAAGGTTTTTGTCGTTTAAAAAATAGTAAACTACTGCCGATTTTAACAAAATTCCGAATATAGAGTACACGCGTGATAAGACTTTCTACCTTCTCATCAATTTTGGAAAAAAAAATTTTTTCCTCGTACTTTACTTGAAGAATTTTTATAAAATATTTTTTTTTTCTTTTCAAATATAAAACTTTGGCAAAATAACTCAAAAATTGGTATCCTCGTATAAAAATAAGTCTTATTTCATTTTTTCCATCACACGATCCACAATATTTGAATTTTATTCGAATTAAGATACTAAATTTTTTGTAAATTATATCCCTTGAAAAATTATATATCCCACGTCTATGGTATAATGATATCAAAATATACAGAATCCGAAAGCACAACAATGATATTTTTGAAAAAAATATATTCTTCTTATTTTACCCTTGAAAATAAAAACAAAAAAATTTAAAATTCGAATTTAGTATAATAGTAATAATAAATCCATTGAGCTAAAAATGATGAGTCGATTAATCATTGTACTTTTCTTCTTAATATTTTGGCTCCGATATCAACCAAATTTCGTACATGGGGGTTAAATGATATAGGGATTCGACGACAAGAGATGTCAGTTTTCGAAAAAAAAAAATTATAACAAGGGGAAAATCCGTGAAAATCCATGAAAATTGAATTTTCGTAAAAACGATATTTCCAATCTAAAAAATAATACCTTTTCTGGAATCTCCGGCGACGAATATATGATATTTGATCTTTTTTCCAATACTTTTAGATGAACCCATATTTTCAAAAATTTGGCACAAAACCGAGAAATTTCCGGAATATTGTTGTCATCCCTGAGTATAAAATTGAATAAATTAGAAATTATGAGAGTTATCATGCTATTTATGGTATCAATCGATTAAGAAAACTTCAATGTCTGTCCTCAATTCCATTGCAATTCCACATTCTCCAACATACGCGTATTATACAGGGTGAAATTTGAGACAAATTTTTTTCTCAAAAAAATCCACATAAAAATTCATATTATCTACACATGAGCAGCTGAAACGTGGTAATGAGAAAAAATCGGAAGAAGACCATAGGTGCTATCATAGAAAAAATATACCTCCTCTCCCTTTATTATACAAGGCGAGTTATAGACCTTTGAATTTGAGCTATTGCAACGGAATTCGACATTTCAAAGGGTACCCCTGTGGAATAAAAATGGAGAAAAATATTTTGACTCCGATTTCAACCAAATTCCGTACATGGGGGTTGAATTATATGGGGATTCGATAAAAATTGTCAGTTTTCGGAAAAAAAATTTGACAAGGGGAAAATCCGTGAAAATCAAGCGTCTGATTGTCCTCCCATTAATAGCGAACCGTGCCACTTTTTTGATGACGCTAGCTGGCGAAAATAATCACATAGATGGATGGAGAATCAAATTTGGAGAAAAAAATTTAGTACCAAAAATTTCCCCCCACTCCCCCCTCTCGTAGGTGATATGGATTGCTGACAGGTGGAGAGATGCTCAGTTTTTAGACATCAGAAATAAATCCCTACGAGTCGACGCCGTCACGAAAAAAAATACGACCTAACCCCCCACCCCCTCACTCGATCGATAGCGGGTCCGGCGGAATGGGTACTTCTGAACCAATGGGCCTAGGAAAAAAATAAAAAAACCGTAATGTAGGAAAAAATATATCTAGTCTATGGAGTAATCGATCAGATTTTTTTATTCGAAAAAAATTACGGGGAAAAATTGAAAAGTAAATCCCCAAAAAATTTTTTTTCGAATTTCGGAAAATTTTTAGCCTAGCTCGATAGACCTGATTTTTCTCAATCCAAAAATATCCGAATTTTTGGAATTGAACCCTTTTTTGGGGGGTCTAGGTGGAGCCAAAAGTCGGAATTTTCGGAGCACCTCGATTGGGGGTGTGCAACTTTTTTACGTTACACGATAGCGAAAAAATGGGAAGTACGTTTTGGGGACAAAAAAATATCCATAATCCCACGATAAAAATTTCGGGGGTCCGGGGGGGAAAATTCGTGGGAAAAAATTCCGAAGTGGATTTGAAAATTTGGTTTTTCCGGAATTTTAACGTTTGAATATGCCGGCGGGAAGCGCCTCGACATACCCTAGTCATTGGTATAAATTATTACCGAATTCCCCCCACTTTGTGAGGGTGCCAGGAATCGCTAAATATTGAACCTGGAGTTGCGATTTTCGCAGGATCTTCCGGATTTTGAGCGCCTATAATTGAAATAGACTCGAAATATTTTTAGCGCCCCCCCCACCACCCTCCCAAGAGTTGCTCCGAATAGCACCGGAAAGCTCGAAATGGTGTTTTTAGGTATGAGAGTATGCTGCATATAGCTATCGAGGTGAGAAAAAAATTCTAACCTCAAAATTTAGCGTCACTTGTGACGTCATTTATTGGCACCGATGGGTGAAGTTATATATATCAATCGATAGAGGAGAAACATAGAATTTTTTTGGTCATATACAGAGTGGTCTCGAAAAGTTTTCGTAATTTTTCTGATTCGTAATCTCGAAATTTCGAGGATAATCTCGTAAGTTGAAGGGGATATCTACATGCGTATGTACGTACTTTTATTTTTCCTATTTTTTTTGTCCCTTGCATATTTTTCGTATTTGACATATTAAGAAAGTTACGTTTTTTATTTTTGATATTGAGAGGGGGCCAAGCTTCGCTTGAGGGGGGCATGACATTTTTGTCGAAACAATTCAGACCCTCCATCATAAAGTATAACCGGGTGAGTAGCCAAAAATTTTTGAAAGGGGGGGCTGCCCCCCTGCCCCCCTCAAAATTTTTTCGGGGGGTCCGTAGCACCCTCAATCTTCATTATTTTCGATTTTCTATACAACGGTTTTTTTATTTTTTTTCTACGACGTCTCCTTCCCCTTCAAAAACCCAGCTCATGTTGCGCGTTAACTAGTACAAGGACCGGCTCTAAAGGGCAAATTTTCAAGATGCTCCGATTTGGATGAAAATTTGTGAGGAGGGGTAAAATATGGCCAGAAGAACGGTTCCGATCATAAAAATTTTCCAAAACTAGGTTTAAGGGGTTAAAATTGACTTCGAAAATTTCATCAGGACCGGCTAAGGAGGGGTTGTTAAATTTTGTTTTACGATTTGGCTGAAAATTCGAGATAAGGGGTTTTCTGGAATGAGAAAGCCGATGGTGATATTAATTTTACCATTAGAATCCAATAACATGGATAAAAAAATTAAAAACACCGAAAATTAAGGTTTTTGTCGTTTAAAAAATAGTAAACTACTGCCGATTTTAACAAAATTCCGAATATAGAGTACACGCGTGATAAGACTTTCTACCTTCTCATCAATTTTGGAAAAAAAAATTTTTTCCTCGTACTTTACTTGAAGAATTTTTATAAAATATTTTTTTTTTCTTTTCAAATATAAAACTTTGGCAAAATAACTCAAAAATTGGTATCCTCGTATAAAAATAAGTCTTATTTCATTTTTTCCATCACACGATCCACAATATTTGAATTTTATTCGAATTAAGATACTAAATTTTTTGTAAATTATATCCCTTGAAAAATTATATATCCCACGTCTATGGTATAATGATATCAAAATATACAGAATCCGAAAGCACAACAATGATATTTTTGAAAAAAATATATTCTTCTTATTTTACCCTTGAAAATAAAAACAAAAAAATTTAAAATTCGAATTTAGTATAATAGTAATAATAAATCCATTGAGCTAAAAATGATGAGTCGATTAATCATTGTACTTTTCTTCTTAATATTTTGGCTCCGATATCAACCAAATTTCGTACATGGGGGTTAAATGATATAGGGATTCGACGACAAGAGATGTCAGTTTTCGAAAAAAAAAAATTATAACAAGGGGAAAATCCGTGAAAATCCATGAAAATTGAATTTTCGTAAAAACGATATTTCCAATCTAAAAAATAATACCTTTTCTGGAATCTCCGGCGACGAATATATGATATTTGATCTTTTTTCCAATACTTTTAGATGAACCCATATTTTCAAGATTTTGCCGCAAAACCGAGAAATTTCCTGAATATTGTTGTCATCCCCGAGTATAAAATTGCAAAAATTCGAAACTATGAGAGTTATCATACTATTTATGGTATCAATCGATTAAGATAACTTTAATGTCTGTCCTCAATTCCATTGCAATTCCACATTCTCCAACATACGCGTATTATACAGGGTGAAATTTGAGACAAATTTTTTTCTCAAAAAAATCCACATAAAAATTCATATTATCTACACGTGAGCAGCTGAAACGTGGTAATAAGGAAAAATCGAAAGGAGACCTTAGGTGCTATCATAGAAAAAATATACCTCTTCTCCCTTTATTATACAAGGCGAGTTATAGAGCTTTGAATTTGAGCTATTGCAACGGAATTCGACATTTCAAAGGGTACCCCTGTGGAATAGAAATGGAGAAAAATCTTTTGACTCCGATTTCAACCAAATTTTGTACATGGGGGTTAAATGATATAGGGATTCGACAAGAGTTGTCAGTTTCCGGAAAAAAAAAATTTGACAAGGGGAAAATCCGTGAAAATCCATGAAAATTGAGTTTTCGTAGAAACGATATTTCTGATCTGAAAACTAATAATTTTTCTGGAATCTCCGGCGACGAATACATGATATTTGATCATTTTCCCCATACTTTTGGACGAACCCATATTTTCAATATTTTGGTACCAAACCGAGAAATTTTCGGAATATTGTTGTCATCCCTGATTATAAAATTGAATAAATTCTAAACTTTGAGAGGTATCATGGTATTCATGGCATCAATCGATTAAGAAAATCTTCATTTCACTTATTGGTATCATCGCAATTCTTCGTTCCCATACATACGCGTATTATACAGGGTGAAAGTCGAGACAAATTTTTTCCTCAAAAAATTCCACATAAAAAATCATATTATCTACAGATCAGCAGCTGGAACGTGGTAATGAGGAAAAATCGAAAAAATACCATAGGTACTATCATAGAAAAAATATACCTCTTTTCCCTCTGTTATACAACGCGAGTTAGAGAGCTTTGACTTTGAACTTTTGCAACGGAATTCGACATTTCAAAGTGTTTTTTTACACCTGTGGAATGAAAATGGAGAAAAAAATCTTTTGACTCCGATTTCAACCAAATTTTGTACATGGGGGTTAAATGATATAGGGATTCGACAAGAGTTGTCAATTTTCGGAAAAAAAATTTGACAAGGGGAAAATCCGTGAAAATCAAGCGTCTGATTGTCCTCCCATTAATAGCGAACCGTGCCACTTTTTTGATGACGCTAGCTGGCGAAAATAATCACATAGATGGATGGAGAATCAAATTTGGAGAAAAAAATTTAGTACCAAAAATTTCCCCCCACTCCCCCCTCTCGTAGGTGATATGGATTGCTGACAGGTGGAGAGATGCTCAGTTTTTAGACATCAGAAATAAATCCCTACGAGTCGACGCCGTCACGAAAAAAAATACGACCCAACCCCCCACCCCCTCACTCGATCGATAGCGGGTCCGGCGGAATGGGTACTTCTGAACCAATGGGCCTAGGAAAAAAATAAAAAAACCGTAATGTAGGAAAAAATATATCTAGTCTATGGAGTAATCGATCAGATTTTTTTATTCGAAAAAAATTACGGGGAAAAATTGAAAAGTAAATCCCCAAAAAATTTTTTTTCGAATTTCGGAAAATTTTTAGCCTAGCTCGATAGACCTGATTTTTCTCAATCCAAAAATATCCGAATTTTTGGAATTGAACCCTTTTTTGGGGGGTCTAGGTGGAGCCAAAAGTCGGAATTTTCGGAGCACCTCGATTGGGGGTGTGCAACTTTTTTACGTTACACGATAGCGAAAAAATGGGAAGTACGTTTTGGGGACAAAAAAATATCCATAATCCCACGATAAAAATTTCGGGGGGTCCGGGGGGGAAAATTCGTGGGAAAAAATTCCGAAGTGGATTTGAAAATTTGGTTTTTCCGGAATTTTAACGTTTGAATATGCCGGCGGGAAGCGCCTCGACATACCCTAGTCATTGGTATAAATTATTACCGAATTCCCCCCACTTTGTGAGGGTGCCAGGAATCGCTAAATATTGAACCTGGAGGTGCGATTTTCACAGGATCTTCCGGATTTTGAGCGCCTATAATTGAAATAGGCTCGAAATATTTTTTGCGCCCCCTCCACCCCCTTCCCAGGAGTTGCTCCGAATAGCACCGGAAAGCTCGAAATGGTGTTTTTAGGCATGAGAGTATGCTGCATATAGCTACCGAGGTGAGAAAAAAATTCTAACCTCAAAATTTAGCGTCACTTGTGACGTCATTTATTGGCACCGATGGGTGAAGTTATATATATCAATCGATAGAGGAGAAACATAGAATTTTTTTGGTCATATACAGAGTGGTCTCGAAAAGTTTTCGTAATTTTTCTGATTCGTAATCTCGAAATTTCGAGGATAATCTCGTAAGTTGAAGGGGATATCTACATGCGTATGTACGTAATTTTATTTTTCCAATTTTTTTTGTCCCTTGCATATTTTTCGTATTTGACATATTAAGAAAGTTACGTTTTTTATTTTTGATATTGAGAGGGGGCCAAGCTTCGCTTGAGGGGGGCATGACATTTTTGTCGAAACAATTCAGACCCTCCATCATAAAGTATAACCGGGTGAGTAGCCAAAAATTTTTGAAAGGGGGGGCTGCCCCCCTGCCCCCCTCAAAATTTTTTCGGGGGGTCCGTAGCACCCTCAATCTTCATTATTTTCGATTTTCTATACAACGGTTTTTTTATTTTTTTTCTACGACGTCTCCTTCCCCTTCAAAAACCCAGCTCATGTTGCGCGTTAACTAGTACAAGGACCGGCTCTAAAGGGCAAATTTTCAAGATGCCCCGATTTGGATGAAAATTTGTGAGGAGGGGTAAAATATGGCCAGAAGAACGGTTCCGATCATAAAAATTTTCCAAAACTAGGTTTAAGGGGTTAAAATTGACTTCGAAAATTTCATCAGGACCGGCTAAGGAGGGGTTGTTAAATTTTGTTTTACGATTTGGCTGAAAATTCGAGATAAGGGGTTTTCGGGGATGAGAAAGCCGATGGTGATATTAATTTTACCATTAGAATCCAATAACATGGATAAAAAAATTAAAAACACCGAAAATTAAGGTTTTTGTCGTTTAAAAAATAGTAAACTACTGCCGATTTTAACAAAATTCCGAATATAGAGTACACGCGTGATAAGACTTTCTACCTTCTCATCAATTTTGGAAAAAAAAATTTTTTCCTCGTACTTTACTTGAAGAATTTTTATAAAATATTTTTTTTTTCTTTTCAAATATAAAACTTTGGCAAAATAACTCAAAAATTGGTATCCTCGTATAAAAATAAGTCTTATTTCATTTTTTCCATCACACGATCCACAATATTTGAATTTTATTCGAATTAAGATACTAAATTTTTTGTAAATTATATCCCTTGAAAAATTATATATCCCACGTCTATGGTATAATGATATCAAAATATACAGAATCCGAAAGCACAACAATGATATTTTTGAAAAAAATATATTCTTCTTATTTTACCCTTGAAAATAAAAACAAAAAAATTTAAAATTCGAATTTAGTATAATAGTAATAATAAATCCATTGAGCTAAAAATGATGAGTCGATTAATCATTGTACTTTTCTTCTTAATATTTTGGCTCCGATATCAACCAAATTTCGTACATGGGGGTTAAATGATATAGGGATTCGACGACAAGAGATGTCAGTTTTCGAAAAAAAAAAATTATAACAAGGGGAAAATCCGTGAAAATCCATGAAAATTGAATTTTCGTAAAAACGATATTTCCAATCTAAAAAATAATACCTTTTCTGGAATCTCCGGCGACGAATATATGATATTTGATCTTTTTTCCAATACTTTTAGATGAACCCATATTTTCAAAAATTTGGCACAAAACCGAGAAATTTCCGGAATATTATTGTCATCCCTGAGTATAAAATTGAATAAATTAGAAATTATGAGAGTTATCATGCTATTTATGGTATCAATCGATTAAGAAAACTTCAATGTCTGTCCTCAATTCCATTGCAATTCCACATTCTCCAACATACGCGTATTATACAGGGTGAAATTTGAGACAAATTTTTTTCTCAAAAAAATCCACATAAAAATTCATATTATCTACACATGAGCAGCTGAAACGTGGTAATGAGAAAAAATCGGAAGAAGACCATAGGTGCTATCATAGAAAAAATATACCTCCTCTCCCTTTATTATACAAGGCGAGTTATAGACCTTTGAATTTGAGCTATTGCAACGGAATTCGACATTTCAAAGGGTACCCCTGTGGAATAAAAATGGAGAAAAATATTTTGACTCCGATTTCAACCAAATTCCGTACATGGGGGTTGAATTATATGGGGATTCGATAAAAATTGTCAGTTTTCGGAAAAAAAATTTGACAAGGGGAAAATCCGTGAAAATCAAGCGTCTGATTGTCCTCCCATTAATAGCGAACCGTGCCACTTTTTTGATGACGCTAGCTGGCGAAAATAATCACATAGATGGATGGAGAATCAAATTTGGAGAAAAAAATTTAGTACCAAAAATTTCCCCCCACTCCCCCCTCTCGTAGGTGATATGGATTGCTGACAGGTGGAGAGATGCTCAGTTTTTAGACATCAGAAATAAATCCCTACGAGTCGACGCCGTCACGAAAAAAAATACGACCTAACCCCCCACCCCCTCACTCGATCGATAGCGGGTCCGGCGGAATGGGTACTTCTGAACCAATGGGCCTAGGAAAAAAATAAAAAAACCGTAATGTAGGAAAAAATATATCTAGTCTATGGAGTAATCGATCAGATTTTTTTATTCGAAAAAAATTACGGGGAAAAATTGAAAAGTAAATCCCCAAAAAATTTTTTTTCGAATTTCGGAAAATTTTTAGCCTAGCTCGATAGACCTGATTTTTCTCAATCCAAAAATATCAGAATTTTTGAAATTGAACCCTTTTTTGGGGGGTATAGGTGGAGCCAAAAGTCGGAATTTTCGGAGCACCTCGATTGGGGGTGTGCAACTTTTTTACGTTACACGATAGCGAAAAAATGGGAAGTACGTTTTGGGGACAAAAAAATATCCATAATCCCACGATAAAAATTTCGGGGGGTCCGGGGGGGAAAATTCGTGGGAAAAAATTCCGAAGTGGATTTGAAAATTTGGTTTTTCCGGAATTTTAACGTTTGAATATGCCGGCGGGAAGCGCCTCGACATACCCTAGTCATTGGTATAAATTATTACCGAATTCCCCCCACTTTGTGAGGGTGCCAGGAATCGCTAAATATTGAACCTGGAGATGCGATTTTCGCAGGATATTCCGGATTTTGAGCGCCTATAATTGATATAGGCTCGAAATATTTTTAGCGCCCCCCCCTCCACCCTCCCAAGAGTTGCTCCGAATAGCACCGGAAGGCTCGAAATGGTGTTTTTAGGTATGATAGTATGCTGCATATAGCTATCGAGGTGAGAAAAAAATTCTAACCTCAAAATTTAGCGTCACTTGTGACGTCATTTATTGGCACCGATGGGTGAAGTTATATATATCAATCGATAGAGGAGAAACATAGAATTTTTTTGGTCATATACAGAGTGGTCTCGAAAAGTTTTCGTAATTTTTCTGATTCGTAATCTCGAAATTTCGAGGATAATCTCGTAAGTTGAAGGGGATATCTACATGCTTATGTACGTAATTTTATTTTTCCAATTTTTTTTGTCCCTTGCATATTTTTCGTATTTGACATATTAAGAAAGTTACGTTTTTTATTTTTGATATTGAGAGGGGGCCAAGCTTCGCTTGAGGGGGGCATGACATTTTTGTCGAAACAATTCAGACCCTCCATCATAAATTATAACCGGGTGAGTAGCCAAAAATTTTTGAATGGGGGGGCTGCCCCCCTGCCCCCCTCAAAATTTTTTCGGGGGGTTCGTAGCACCCTCAATCTTCATTATTTTTGATTTTCTATACAACGGTTTTTTTATTTTTTTTCTACGACGTCTCCTTCCCCTTCAAAAACCCAGCTCATGTTGCGCATTAACTAGTACAAGGACCGGCTCTAAAGGGCAAATTTTCAAGATGCTCCGATTTGGATGAAAATTTGTGAGGAGGGGTGAAATTTGGCCAGAAGAACGGTTCCGATCATAAAAATTTTCCAAAACTAGGTTTAAGGGGTTAAAATTGACTTCGAAAATTTCATCAGAACCGGCTAAGGAGGGGTTGTTAAATTTTGTTTTGCGATTTGGCTGAAAATTTGAGATAAGGGGTTTTCGGGGATGAGAAAGCCGATGGTGATATTAGTTTTATCATTAAAATCCAATAACATGGATAAAAAAATTAAAAACACCGAAAATTAAGGTTTTTGTCGTTTAAAAAATAGTAAACTACTGCCGATTTCAACAAAATTCCGAATATAGAGTACACGCGTGATAAGACTTTCTACCTTCTCATCAATTTTGGAAAAAAAAATTTTTTCCTCGTACTTTACTTGAAGAATTTTTATAAAATATTTTTTTTTCTCTTTTCAACTATAAAACTTTGGCAAAATAACTCAAAAATTGGTATCCTCGTATAAAAATAAGTCTTATTTCATTTTTTCCATCACACGATCCACAATATTTGAATTTTATTCGAATTAAGATACTAAATTTTTTGTAAATTATATCCCTTGAAAAATTATATATCCCACGTCTATGGTATAATGATATCAAAATATACAGAATCCGAAAGCACAACAATGATATTTTTGAAAAAAATATATTCTTCTTATTTTACCCTTGAAAATAAAAACAAAAAAATTTAAAATTCGAATTTAGTATAATAGTAATAATAAATCCATTGAGCTAAAAATGATGAGTCGATTAATCATTGTACTTTTCTTTTTAATATTTTGGCTCCGATATCAACCAAATTTCGTACATGGGGGTTAAATGATATAGGGATTCGACGACAAGAGATGTCAGTTTTCGAAAAAAAAAAATTATAACAAGGGGAAAATCCATGAAAATTGAATTTTCGTAAAAAAAGATATTTCCAATCTAAAAAATAATACCTTTTCTGGAATCTCCGGCGACGAATATATGATATTTGATCTTTTTTCCAATACTTTTAGATGAACCCATATTTTCAAAAATTTGGCACAAAACCGAGAAATTTCCGGAATATTGTTGTCATCCCTGAGTATAAAATTGAATAAATTAGAAATTATGAGAGTTATTATGCTATTTATGGTATCAATCGATTAAGAAAACTTCAATGTCTGTCCTCAATTCCATTGCAATTCCACATTCTCCAACATACGCGTATTATACAGGGTGAAATTTGAGACAAATTTTTTTCTCAAAAAAATCCACATAAAAATTCATATTATCTACACATGAGCAGCTGAAACGTGGTAATGAGAAAAAATCGGAAGAAGACCATAGGTGCTATCATAGAAAAAATATACCTCCTCTCCCTTTATTATACAAGGCGAGTTATAGACCTTTGAATTTGAGCTATTGCAACGGAATTCGACATTTCAAAGGGTACCCCTGTGGAATAAAAATGGAGAAAAATATTTTGACTCCGATTTCAACCAAATTCCGTACATGGGGGTTGAATTATATGGGGATTCGATAAAAATTGTCAGTTTTCGGAAAAAAAATTTGACAAGGGGAAAATCCGTGAAAATCAAGCGTCTGATTGTCCTCCCATTAATAGCGAACCGTGCCACTTTTTTGATGACGCTAGCTGGCGAAAATAATCACATAGATGGATGGAGAATCAAATTTGGAGAAAAAAATTTAGTACCAAAAATTTCCCCCCACTCCCCCCTCTCGTAGGTGATATGGATTGCTGACAGGTGGAGAGATGCTCAGTTTTTAGACATCAGAAATAAATCCCTACGAGTCGACGCCGTCACGAAAAAAAATACGACCTAACCCCCCACCCCCTCACTCGATCGATAGCGGGTCCGGCGGAATGGGTACTTCTGAACCAATGGGCCTAGGAAAAAAATAAAAAAACCGTAATGTAGGAAAAAATATATCTAGTCTATGGAGTAATCGATCAGATTTTTTTATTCGAAAAAAATTACGGGGAAAAATTGAAAAGTAAATCCCCAAAAAATTTTTTTTCGAATTTCGGAAAATTTTTAGCCTAGCTCGATAGACCTGATTTTTCTCAATCCAAAAATATCCGAATTTTTGGAATTGAACCCTTTTTTGGGGGGTCTAGGTGGAGCCAAAAGTCGGAATTTTCGGAGCACCTCGATTGGGGGTGTGCAACTTTTTTACGTTACACGATAGCGAAAAAATGGGAAGTACGTTTTGGGGACAAAAAAATATCCATAATCCCACGATAAAAATTTCGGGGGTCCGGGGGGGAAAATTCGTGGGAAAAAATTCCGAAGTGGATTTGAAAATTTGGTTTTTCCGGAATTTTAACGTTTGAATATGCCGGCGGGAAGCGCCTCGACATACCCTAGTCATTGGTATAAATTATTACCGAATTCCCCCCACTTTGTGAGGGTGCCAGGAATCGCTAAATATTGAACCTGGAGTTGCGATTTTTGCAGGATCTTCCGGATTTTGAGCGCCTATAATTGAAATAGACTCGAAATATTTTTAGCGCCCCCCCCACCACCCTCCCAAGAGTTGCTCCGAATAGCACCGGAAAGCTCGAAATGGTGTTTTTAGGCATGAGAGTATGCTGCATATAGCTACCGAGGTGAGAAAAAAATTCTAACCTCAAAATTTAGCGTCACTTGTGACGTCATTTATTGGCACCGATGGGTGAAGTTATATATATCAATCGATAGAGGAGAAACATAGAATTTTTTTGGTCATATACAGAGTGGTCTCGAAAAGTTTTCGTAATTTTTCTGATTCGTAATCTCGAAATTTCGAGGATAATCTCGTAAGTTGAAGGGGATATCTACATGCGTATGTACGTAATTTTATTTTTCCAATTTTTTTTGTCCCTTGCATATTTTTCGTATTTGACATATTAAGAAAGTTACGTTTTTTATTTTTGATATTGAGAGGGGGCCAAGCTTCGCTTGAGGGGGGCATGACATTTTTGTCGAAACAATTCAGACCCTCCATCATAAAGTATAACCGGGTGAGTAGCCAAAAATTTTTGAAAGGGGGGGCTGCCCCCCTGCCCCCCTCAAAATTTTTTCGGGGGGTCCGTAGCACCCTCAATCTTCATTATTTTCGATTTTCTATACAACGGTTTTTTTATTTTTTTTCTACGACGTCTCCTTCCCCTTCAAAAACCCAGCTCATGTTGCGCGTTAACTAGTACAAGGACCGGCTCTAAAGGGCAAATTTTCAAGATGCTCCGATTTGGATGAAAATTTGTGAGGAGGGGTAAAATATGGCCAGAAGAACGGTTCCGATCATAAAAATTTTCCAAAACTAGGTTTAAGGGGTTAAAATTGACTTCGAAAATTTCATCAGGACCGGCTAAGGAGGGGTTGTTAAATTTTGTTTTACGATTTGGCTGAAAATTCGAGATAAGGGGTTTTCTGGAATGAGAAAGCCGATGGTGATATTAATTTTACCATTAGAATCCAATAACATGGATAAAAAAATTAAAAACACCGAAAATTAAGGTTTTTGTCGTTTAAAAAATAGTAAACTACTGCCGATTTTAACAAAATTCCGAATATAGAGTACACGCGTGATAAGACTTTCTACCTTCTCATCAATTTTGGAAAAAAAAATTTTTTCCTCGTACTTTACTTGAAGAATTTTTATAAAATATTTTTTTTTTCTTTTCAAATATAAAACTTTGGCAAAATAACTCAAAAATTGGTATCCTCGTATAAAAATAAGTCTTATTTCATTTTTTCCATCACACGATCCACAATATTTGAATTTTATTCGAATTAAGATACTAAATTTTTTGTAAATTATATCCCTTGAAAAATTATATATCCCACGTCTATGGTATAATGATATCAAAATATACAGAATCCGAAAGCACAACAATGATATTTTTGAAAAAAATATATTCTTCTTATTTTACCCTTGAAAATAAAAACAAAAAAATTTAAAATTCGAATTTAGTATAATAGTAATAATAAATCCATTGAGCTAAAAATGATGAGTCGATTAATCATTGTACTTTTCTTCTTAATATTTTGGCTCCGATATCAACCAAATTTCGTACATGGGGGTTAAATGATATAGGGATTCGACGACAAGAGATGTCAGTTTTCGAAAAAAAAAAATTATAACAAGGGGAAAATCCGTGAAAATCCATGAAAATTGAATTTTCGTAAAAACGATATTTCCAATCTAAAAAATAATACCTTTTCTGGAATCTCCGGCGACGAATATATGATATTTGATCTTTTTTCCAATACTTTTAGATGAACCCATATTTTCAAGATTTTGCCGCAAAACCGAGAAATTTCCTGAATATTGTTGTCATCCCCGAGTATAAAATTGCAAAAATTCGAAACTATGAGAGTTATCATACTATTTATGGTATCAATCGATTGAGAAAACTTTAATGTCTGTCCTCAATTCCATTGCAATTCCACATTCTCCAACATACGCGTATTATACAGGGTGAAATTTGAGACAAATTTTTTTCTCAAAAAAATCCACATAAAAATTCATATTATCTACACGTGAGCAGCTGAAACGTGGTAATAAGGAAAAATCGAAAGGAGACCTTAGGTGCTATCATAGAAAAAATATACCTCTTCTCCCTTTATTATACAAGGCGAGTTATAGAGCTTTGAATTTGAGCTATTGCAACGGAATTCGACATTTCAAAGGGTACCCCTGTGGAATAGAAATGGAGAAAAATCTTTTGACTCCGATTTCAACCAAATTTTGTACATGGGGGTTAAATGATATAGGGATTCGACAAGAGTTGTCAGTTTCCGGAAAAAAAAAATTTGACAAGGGGAAAATCCGTGAAAATCCATGAAAATTGAGTTTTCGTAGAAACGATATTTCTGATCTGAAAACTAATAATTTTTCTGGAATCTCCGGCGACGAATACATGATATTTGATCATTTTCCCCATACTTTTGGACGAACCCATATTTTCAATATTTTGGTACCAAACCGAGAAATTTTCGGAATATTGTTGTCATCCCTGATTATAAAATTGAATAAATTCTAAACTTTGAGAGGTATCATGGTATTCATGGCATCAATCGATTAAGAAAATCTTCATTTCACTTATTGGTATCATCGCAATTCTTCGTTCCCATACATACGCGTATTATACAGGGTGAAAGTCGAGACAAATTTTTTTCTCAAAAAATTCCACATAAAAAATCATATTATCTACAGATCAGCAGCTGGAACGTGGTAATGAGGAAAAATCGAAAAAATACCATAGGTACTATCATAGAAAAAATATACCTCTTTTCCCTCTGTTATACAACGCGAGTTAGAGAGCTTTGACTTTGAGCTTTTGCAACGGAATTCGACATTTCAAAGTGTTTTTTTACACCTGTGGAATGAAAATGGAGAAAAAAATCTTTTGACTCCGATTTCAACCAAATTTTGTACATGGGGGTTAAATGATATAGGGATTCGACAAGAGTTGTCAATTTTCGGAAAAAAAATTTGACAAGGGGAAAATCCGTGAAAATCAAGCGTCTGATTGTCCTCCCATTAATAGCGAACCGTGCCACTTTTTTGATGACGCTAGCTGGCGAAAATAATCACATAGATGGATGGAGAATCAAATTTGGAGAAAAAAATTTAGTACCAAAAATTTCCCCCCACTCCCCCCTCTCGTAGGTGATATGGATTGCTGACAGGTGGAGAGATGCTCAGTTTTTAGACATCAGAAATAAATCCCTACGAGTCGACGCCGTCACGAAAAAAAATACGACCCAACCCCCCACCCCCTCACTCGATCGATAGCGGGTCCGGCGAAATGGGTACTTCTGAACCAATGGGCCTAGGAAAAAAATAAAAAAACCGTAATGTAGGAAAAAATATATCTAGTCTATGGAGTAATCGATCAGATTTTTTTATTCGAAAAAAATTACGGGGAAAAATTGAAAAGTAAATCCCCAAAAAATTTTTTCTCGAATTTCGGAAAATTTTTAGCCTAGCTCGATAGACCTGATTTTTCTCAATCCAAAAATATCCGAATTTTTGGAATTGAACCCTTTTTTGGGGGGTCTAGGTGGAGCCAAAAGTCGGAATTTTCGGAGCACCTCGATTGGGGGTGTGCAACTTTTTTACGTTACACGATAGCGAAAAAATGGGAAGTACGTTTTGGGGACAAAAAAATATCCATAATCCCACGATAAAAATTTCGGGGGGTCCGGGGGGGAAAATTCGTGGGAAAAAATTCCGAAGTGGATTTGAAAATTTGGTTTTTCCGGAATTTTAACGTTTGAATATGCCGGCGGGAAGCGCCTCGACATACCCTAGTCATTGGTATAAATTATTACCGAATTCCCCCCACTTTGTGAGGGTGCCAGGAATCGCTAAATATTGAACCTGGAGGTGCGATTTTCACAGGATCTTCCGGATTTTGAGCGCCTATAATTGAAATAGGCTCGAAATATTTTTTGCGCCCCCTCCACCCCCTTCCCAGGAGTTGCTCCGAATAGCACCGGAAAGCTCGAAATGGTGTTTTTAGGCATGAGAGTATGCTGCATATAGCTACCGAGGTGAGAAAAAAATTCTAACCTCAAAATTTAGCGTCACTTGTGACGTCATTTATTGGCACCGATGGGTGAAGTTATATATATCAATCGATAGAGGAGAAACATAGAATTTTTTTGGTCATATACAGAGTGGTCTCGAAAAGTTTTCGTAATTTTTCTGATTCGTAATCTCGAAATTTCGAGGATAATCTCGTAAGTTGAAGGGGATATCTACATGCGTATGTACGTAATTTTATTTTTCCAATTTTTTTTGTCCCTTGTATATTTTTCGTATTTGACATATTAAGAAAGTTACGTTTTTTATTTTTGATATTGAGAGGGGGCCAAGCTTCGCTTGAGGGGGGCATGACATTTTTGTCGAAACAATTCAGACCCTCCATCATAAAGTATAACCGGGTGAGTAGCCAAAAATTTTTGAAAGGGGGGGGCTGCCCCCCTGCCCCCCTCAAAATTTTTTCGGGGGGTCCGTAGCACCCTCAATCTTCATTATTTTCGATTTTCTATACAACGGTTTTTTTATTTTTTTTCTACGACGTCTCCTTCCCCTTCAAAAACCCAGCTCATGTTGCGCGTTAACTAGTACAAGGACCGGCTCTAAAGGGCAAATTTTCAAGATGCTCCGATTTGGATGAAAATTTGTGAGGAGGGGTAAAATATGGCCAGAAGAACGGTTCCGATCATAAAAATTTTCCAAAACTAGGTTTAAGGGGTTAAAATTGACTTCGAAAATTTCATCAGGACCGGCTAAGGAGGGGTTGTTAAATTTTGTTTTGCGATTTGGCTGAAAATTTGAGATAAGGGGTTTTCGGGGATGAGAAAGCCAATGGTGATATTAGTTTTACCATTGAAATACAATAACATGGATAAAAAAATTAAAAACACCGAAAATTTTGGATTTTGTCTTTTAAAAAATAGTAAACTACTGCCGATTTTAACAAAATCACGAATATAGAGTACATGCGTGATAAGACTTTCTACGTTCCCATCAATTTTGGAAAAAAAATTTTTTTCCTCATACTTTACTCGAAGAATTTTTAGAAAATATTTTTTTTCTCTTTTCGACTATAAAACTTTGGCAAAATGGCTCAAAAATTGGTATCCTCGTATAAAAATACGTCTTATTTCATTTTTTCCATCACACGATCCACAATATTTGAATTTTATTCGAATTAAGATTCTAAATTTTTTGTAAATTATATCCCTTGAAAAATTATATGTCCCACGTCTATGGTATAATAATATAAAAATATACAGAATCCGAAAGCACAACAATGATATTTTTGAAAAAAATATATTCTTCTTATTTTACCCTTGAAAATAAAAACAAAAAAATTTGAAATTCGAATTTAGTATAATAGTAATAATAAATCCATTGAGCTAAAAATAATGAGTCGATTAATCATTGTACTTTTCTTCTTAATATTTTGGCTCCGATTTCAACCAAATTTCGTAAATGGGGGTTAAATGATATAGGGATTCGACAAGAGATGTCAGTTTTCGGAAAAAAAAAATTATAACAAGGGGAAAATCCGTGAAAATCCATGAAAATTGAATTTTCGTAAAAACGATATTTCCAATCTAAAAAATAATACCTTTTCTGGAATCTCCGGCGACGAATATATGATATTTGATCTTTTTTCCAATATTTTTAGACGAACCCATATTTTCAAGATTTTGACACAAAACCGAGAAATTTTCGGAATATTGTTGTCATCCCTGAGTATAAAATTGAATAAATTCGAAACTATGAGAGTTATCATGCTATTTATGGTATCAATCGATTAAGAAAACTTCAATGTCTGTCCTCAATTCCATTGCAATTCCACATTCTCCAACATACGCGTATTATACAGGGTGAAATTTGAGACAAATTTTTTTCTCAAAAAAATCCACATAAAAATTCATATTATCTACACGTGAGCAGCTGAAACGTGGTAATAAGGAAAAATCGAAAGGAGACCTTAGGTGCTATCATAGAAAAAATATACCTCTTCTCCCTTTATTATACAAGGCGAGTTATAGAGCTTTGAATTTGAGCTATTGCAACGGAATTCGACATTTCAAAGGGTACTCTACCCCTGTGGAATAGAAATGGAGAAAAATCTTTTGACTCCGATTTCAACCAAATTTTGTACATGGGGGTTAAATGATATAGGGATTCGACAAGAGTTGTCAGTTTCCGGAAAAAAAAAATTTGACAACGGGAAAATCCGTGAAAATCCATGAAAATTGAGTTTTCGTAGAAACGATATTTCTGATCTGAAAACTAATAATTTTTCTGGAATCTCCGGCGACGAATACATGATATTTGATCATTTTCCCCATACTTTTGGACGAACCCATATTTTCAATATTTTGGCACCAAACCGAGAAATTTTCGGAATATTGTTGTCATCCCTGATTATAAAATTGAATAAATTCTAAACTTTGAGAGGTATCATGGTATTCATGGCATCAATCGATTAAGAAAATCTTCATTTCACTTATTGGTATCATCGCAATTCTTCGTTCCCATACATACGCGTATTATACAGGGTGAAAGTCGAGACAAATTTTTTTCTCAAAAAATTCCACATAAAAAATCATATTATCTACACATGAGCAGCTGGAACGTGGTAATGAGGAAAAATCGAAAAAATACCATAGGTACTATCATAGAAAAAATATACCTCTTTTCCCTTGGTTATACAAGGCGATTTAGAGAGCTTTGACTTTGAGCTTTTGCAACGGAATTCGACATTTCAAAGTGTTTTTTTACCCCTGTGGAATGAAAATGGAGAAAAAAATCTTTTGACTCCGATTTCAACCAAATTTTGTACATGGGGGTTAAATGATATAGGGATTCGACAAGAGTTGTCAATTTTCGGAAAAAAAATTTGACAAGGGGAAAATCCGTGGAAATCAAGCGTCTGATTGTCCTCCCATTAATAGCGAACCGTGCCACTTTTTTGATGACGCTAGCTGGCGAAAATAATCACATAGATGGATGGAGAATCAAATTTGGAGAAAAAAATTTAGTACCAAAAATTTCCCCCCACTCCCCCCTCTCGTAGGTGATATGGATTGCTGACAGGTGGAGAGATGCTCAGTTTTTAGACATCAGAAATAAATCCTTACGAGTCGACGCCGTCACGAAAAAAAATACGACCTAACCCCCCACCCCCTCCCTCGATCGATAGCGGGTCCGGCGGAATGGGTACTTCTGAACCAATGGGCCTAGGAAAAAAATAAAAAAACCATAATGTAGGAAAAAATATATCTAGTCTATGGAGTGATTGATCAGATTTTTTTATTCGAAAAAAATTACGGGGAAAAATTGAAAAGTAAATCCCCAAAAAATTTTTTTTCGAATTTCGGAAAATTTTTAGCCTAGCTCGATAGAACTGATTTTTCTCATTCCAAAAATATCCGAATTTTTGAAATTGGTCCCTTTTTTGGGGGGTGTAGGTGGAGCCGAATGTCGGAATTTTCGGAGAACCTCGATTGGGGGTGTGCAACTTTTTTACGTTACACGATAGCGAAAAAATGGGAAGTACGTTTTGGGGACAAAAAAATATCCATAATCCCACGATAAAAATTTCGGGGGGTCCGGGGGGGAAAATTCGTGGGAAAAAATTCCGAAGTGCATTTGAAAATTTGGTTTTTCCGGAATTTTGACGTTTGAATATGCCGGCGGGAAGCGCCTCGACATACCCTAGTCATTGGTATAAATTATTACCGAATTCCCCCCACTTTGTGAGGGTGCCAGGAATCGCTAAATATTGAACCTGGAGATGCGATTTTCGCAGGATATTCCGGATTTTGAGCGCCTATAATTGATATAGGCTCGAAATATTTTTAGCGCCCCCCCCTCCACCCTCCCAAGAGTTGCTCCGAATAGCACCGGAAGGCTCGAAATGGTGTTTTTAGGTATGATAGTATGCTGCATATAGCTATCGAGGTGAGAAAAAAATTCTAACCTCAAAATTTAGCGTCACTTGTGACGTCATTTATTGGCACCGATGGGTGAAGTTATATATATCAATCGATAGAGGAGAAACATAGAATTTTTTTGGTCATATACAGAGTGGTCTCGAAAAGTTTTCGTAATTTTTCTGATTCGTAATCTCGAAATTTCGAGGATAATCTCGTAAGTTGAAGGGGATATCTACATGCTTATGTACGTAATTTTATTTTTCCAATTTTTTTTGTCCCTTGCATATTTTTCGTATTTGACATATTAAGAAAGTTACGTTTTTTATTTTTGATATTGAGAGGGGGCCAAGCTTCGCTTGAGGGGGGCATGACATTTTTGTCGAAACAATTCAGACCCTCCATCATAAATTATAACCGGGTGAGTAGCCAAAAATTTTTGAATGGGGGGGCTGCCCCCCTGCCCCCCTCAAAATTTTTTCGGGGGGTTCGTAGCATCCTCAATCTTCATTATTTTTGATTTTCTATACAACGGTTTTTTTATTTTTTTTCTACGACGTCTCCTTCCCCTTCAAAAACCCAGCTCATGTTGCGCATTAACTAGTACAAGGACCGGCTCTAAAGGGCAAATTTTCAAGATGCTCCGATTTGGATGAAAATTTGTGAGGAGGGGTGAAATTTGGCCAGAAGAACGGTTCCGATCATAAAAATTTTCCAAAACTAGGTTTAAGGGGTTAAAATTGACTTCGAAAATTTCATCAGAACCGGCTAAGGAGGGGTTGTTAAATTTTGTTTTGCGATTTGGCTGAAAATTGGAGATAAGGGGTTTTCGGGGATGAGAAAGCCGATGGTGATATTAGTTTTATCATTAAAATCCAATAACATGGATAAAAAAATTAAAAACACCGAAAATTAAGGTTTTTGTCGTTTAAAAAATAGTAAACTACTGCCGATTTTAACAAAATCACGAATATAGAGTACATGCGTGATAAGACTTTCTACGTTCTCATCAATTTTGGAAAAAAAATTTTTTTCCTCATACTTTACTCGAAGAATTTTTAGAAAATATTTTTTTTTTCTTTTCGACTATAAAACTTTGGCAAAACGGCTCAAAAATTGGTATCCTCGTATAAAAATACGTCTTATTTCATTTTTTCCATCACACGATACACAATATTTGCATTTTATTCGAATTAAGATTCTAAATTTTTTGTAAATTATATCCCTTGAATTGAAAAATTATATATCCCACGTCTATGGTATAATAATATAAAAATATACAGAATCCGAAAGCACAACAATGATATTGTTTGAAAAAAATATATTCTTATTTTACCATTGAAAATAAAAACAAAAAAATTTGAAATTCGAATTTAGTATAATAGTAATAATAAATCCATTGAGCTAAAAATAATGAGTCGATTAATCATTGTACTTTTCTTCTTAATATTTTGGCTCCGATTTCAACCAAATTTCGTACATGGGGGTTAAATGATATAGGGATTCGACAAGAGATGTCAGTTTTCGGAAAAAAAAAATTATAACAAGGGGAAAATCCGTGAAAATCCATGAAAATTGAATTTTCGTAAAAACGATATTTCCAATCTAAAAAATAATACCTTTTCTGGAATCTCCGGCGACGAATATATGATATTTGATCTTTTTTCCAATACTTTTAGACGAACCCATATTTTCAAGATTTTGACACAAAACCGAGAAATTTTCGGAATATTGTTGTCATCCCTGAGTATAAAATTGAATAAATTCGAAACTATGAGAGTTATCATGCTATTTATGGTATCAATCGATTAAGAAAACTTCAATGTCTGTCCTCAATTCCATTGCAATTCCACATTCTCCAACATACGCGTATTATACAGGGTGAAATTTGAGACAAATTTTTTTCTCAAAAAAATCCACATAAAAATTCATATTATCTACACGTGAGCAGCTGAAACGTGGTAATAAGGAAAAATCGAAAGGAGACCTTAGGTGCTATCATAGAAAAAATATACCTCTTCTCCCTTTATTATACAAGGCGAGTTATAGAGCTTTGAATTTGAGCTATTGCAACGGAATTCGACATTTCAAAGGGTACTACCCCTGTGGAATAGAAATGGAGAAAAATCTTTTGACTCCGATTTCAACCAAATTTTGTACATGGGGGTTAAATGATATAGGGATTCGACAAGAGTTGTCAGTTTCCGGAAAAAAAAATTTGACAAGGGGAAAATCCGTGAAAATCCATGAAAATTGAGTTTTCGTAGAAACGATATTTCTGATCTGAAAACTAATAATTTTTCTGGAATCTCCGGCGACGAATACATGATATTTGATCATTTTCCCCATACTTTTGGACGAACCCATATTTTCAATATTTTGGCACCAAACCGAGAAATTTTCGGAATATTGTTGTCATCCCTGATTATAAAATTGAATAAATTCTAAACTTTGAGAGGTATCATGGTATTCATGGCATCAATCGATTAAGAAAATCTTCATTTCACTTATTGGTATCATCGCAATTCTTCGTTCCCATACATACGCGTATTATACAGGGTGAAAGTCGAGACAAATTTTTTTCTCAAAAAATTCCACATAAAAAATCATATTATCTACACATGAGCAGCTGGAACGTGGTAATGAGGAAAAATCGAAAAAATACCATAGGTACTATCATAGAAAAAATATACCTCTTTTCCCTTGGTTATACAAGGCGATTTAGAGAGCTTTGACTTTGAGCTTTTGCAACGGAATTCGACATTTCAAAGTGTTTTTTTACCCCTGTGGAATGAAAA
>NC_079460.1:490000-520000 GCF_026250575.1 Diorhabda carinulata | reverse complement strand
CAAGTACCTATTATATCGAGCGGAATATAAATTCACAATACTTTTTTCCCTTTGTTTCACTATTTTTATACAACTTTTATATGTTACACCCCGAACGGCTTCTACATACTAAACACCTTCATTCAATTTTCACAATTCATCTTTTTCGACAAGTTCCTATATCGAGCGAAATCTAATTTCCTAATACTTTGCTTTTCATAATTATTACTATTTTCATACAACTTTTATATAATACACCTCGTACGTTCATACATCGAGCGGCCATCTAATTTCATAATACTTTTTTCCGTTATTGTTAATATTTTCATAACACTTTTATATAATATACCTCGAACGGCTTCTACATAAAAAAAATTTCCATTCAATTTACACAATTCAACTTTTTCGACAAGTTCCTATATCCTGCCGACCAGACACCAAACTTAATACGGTTTTATAGACACTAGCGCCCTCTGCCGGCCAGTCACCGAACTTAACACTGTTTTATAGACACTAGCGCCCTCTGCCGGAGAGACGACAAACTAAACACCTTTTTATAGACACTAGCGCCCTCTGCCGGAGAGACGACAAACTAAACACCTTTTCATAGACACTAGCGCCCTCTGCCGGAGAGACGACAAACTAAACACCTTTTTATAGACACTAGCGCCCTCTGCCGGCCAGTCACCGAACTTAACACGGTTTAATAGACACTAGCGCCCTCTGCCGGCCAGAAGACAAACTAAACACCGTTTTATAGACACTAGCGCTCTCTGCCGGCCAGTCACCGAACTTAGCTAATTTCGTAATACTTTGCTTTTCATAATTATTACTATTTTCATACAACTTTTATATAATACACCTCGTACGTTCATACATCGAGCGACGATCTAATTTCATAATACTTTTTTTCTTTATCGTTAATATTTTCATAACACTTTTATGTCATACACCTCGGACGACTTCTACATACAAAACATCTCCATTCAACTTCACATATCATCTTTCTCGACAAGTTCCTATATCGAGCGGAATTAAATTTCATAATACTTGTTTTTCATTATTATTTCTATTTTCATACAACTTTTATATAATACACCTCGTACGTTCATACATCGAGCGGCCATCTAATTTCATAATACTTTTTTCCGTTATTGTTAATATTTTCATAACACTTTTATATAATATACCTCGAACGACTTCTACATAAAAAAAATTTCCATTCAATTTACACAATTCAACTTTTTCGACAAGTTCCTATATCCTGCCGACCAGACACCAAACTTTATACGGTTTTATAGACACTAGCGCCCTCTGCCGGCCAGTCACCGAACTTAACACTGTTTTATAGACACTAGCGCCCTCTGCCGGCCAGTCACCGAACTTAACACGGTTTAATAGACACTAGCGCCCTCTGCCGGCCAGAAGACAAACCAAACACAGTTTTATAGACACTAGCGCCCTCTGCCGGCCAGACGACAAACTGAACACGGTTTTATAGACACTAGCGCCCTCTGCCGGAGAGACGACAAACTAAACACATTTTTATAGACACTAGCGCCCTCTGCCGGCCAGTCACCGAACTTAACACGGTTTAATAGACACTAGCGCCCTCTGCCGGCCAGAAGACAAACCAAACACAGTTTTATAGACACTAGCGCCCTCTGCCGGAGAGACGACAAACTAAACACCTTTTTATAGACACTAGCGCCCTCTGCCGGCCAGTGACCGAACTTTTATGTCATACACCTCGGACGACTTCTACATACAAAACATCCCCATTCAACTTCACAAATCATCTTTCTCGACAAGTTCCTATATCGAGCGGAATTAAATTTCATAATACTTGTTTTTCATTATTATTTCTATTTTCATAAAACTTTTATATAATACACCTCGTACGTTCATACATCGAGCGGCCATCTAATTTCATAATACTTTTTTCCGTTATTGTTAATATTTTCATAACACTTTTATATAATATACCTCGAACGGCTTCTACATAAAAAAAATTTCCATTCAATTTACACAATTCAACTTTTTCGACAAGTTCCTATATCCTGCCGACCAGACACCAAACTTTATACGGTTTTATAGACACTAGCGCCCTCTGCCGGCCAGTCACCGAACTTAACACTGTTTTATAGACACTAGCGCCCTCTGCCGGCGAGTCACCGAACTTAACACGGTTTAATAGACACTAGCGCCCTCTGCCGGCCAGAAGACAAACCAAACACAGTTTTATAGACACTAGCGCCCTCTGCCGGAGAGACGACAAACTAAACACCTTTTTATAGACACTAGCGCCCTCTGCCGGCCAGTCACCGAACTTAACACGGTTTAATAGACACTAGCGCCCTCTGCCGGCCAGAAGACAAACTAAACACAGTTTTATAGACACTAGCGCCCTCTGCCGGCCAGACGACAAACTGAACACGGTTTTATAGACACTAGCGCCCTCTGCCGGCCAGTCACCAAACGTAGGTAATTTCGTAATACTTTATTTTTCATAATTATTACTATTTTCATAAAACTTTTATATAATACACCTCGTACGTTCATACATCGAGCGGCCATCTAATTTCATAATACTTTTTTTCCTTATTGTTAATATTTTCATAACACTTTTATGTGATAGATACACCTCGGACGGCTTTTAAATACAAAACATCTCCACTCAATTTTCACAAATCATCTTTTTCGACAAATTGCTATATCGAGCGGAATTTAATTTCATAATACTTGTTTTTCATTATTATTTCTATTTTCATACAACTTTTATATAATACACCTCGTACGTTCATACATCGAGCGGCGATCTAAATTCATAATACTTTTTTTCCTTATTGTTAATATTTTCATAACACTTTTATGTCATACACCTCGGACGGCTTTTAAATACAAAACATCTCCACTCAATTTTCACAAATCATCTTTCTCGACAAATTGCTATATCGAGCGGAATTTAATTTCATAATACTTGTTTTTTATTATTATTTCTATTTTCATACAACTTTTATATAATACACCTCGTACGTTCATACATCGAGCGGCGATCTAATTTCATAATACTTTTTTTCCTTATGGTTAATATTTTCATAACACTTTTATGTCATACACCTCGGACGACTTCTACATACAAAACATCTCCATTCAACTTCACAAATCATCTTTCTCGACAAGTTCCTATATCGAGCGGAATTTAATTTCATAATACTTGTTTTTTATTATTATTTCTATTTTCATACAACTTTTATATAATACACCTCGTACGTTCATACATCGAGCGGCGATCTAATTTCATAATACTTTTTTTCCTTATGGTTAATATTTTCATAACACTTTTATGTCATACACCTCGGACGACTTCTACATACAAAACATCTCCATTCAACTTCACAAATCATCTTTCTCGACAAGTTCCTATATCGAGCGGAATTTAATTTCATAATACTTGTTTGTTATTATTATTTCTATTTTCATACAACTTTTATATAATACACCTCGTACGTTCATACATCGAGCGGCCATCTAATTTCATAATACTTTTTTTCCTTATTGTTAATATTTTCATAACACTTTTATGTGATAGATACACCTCGGACGGCTTTTAAATACAAAACATCTCCACTCAATTTTCACAAATCATCTTTTTCGACAAATTGCTATATCGAGCGGAATTTAATTTCATAATACTTGTTTTTCATTATTATTTCTATTTTCATACAACTTTTATATAATACACCTCGTACGTTCATACATCGAGCGGCGATCTAAATTCATAATACTTTTTTTCCTTATTGTTAATATTTTCATAACACTTTTATGTCATACACCTCGGACGGCTTTTAAATACAAAACATCTCCACTCAATTTTCACAAATCATCTTTCTCGACAAATTGCTATATCGAGCGGAATTTAATTTCATAATACTTGTTTTTTATTATTATTTCTATTTTCATACAACTTTTATATAATACACCTCGTACGTTCATACATCGAGCGGCGATCTAATTTCATAATACTTTTTTTCCTTATGGTTAATATTTTCATAACACTTTTATGTCATACACCTCGGACGACTTCTACATACAAAACATCTCCATTCAACTTCACAAATCATCTTTCTCGACAAGTTCCTATATCGAGCGGAATTTAATTTCATAATACTTGTTTTTCATTATTATTTATATTTTCATACAACTTTTATATAATACACCTCGTACGTTCATACATCGAGCGGCCATCTAATTTCATAATAACTTTTCGCTGATCGCACGGTCTCGCACCGGCGACGCATCTTTCAAATGTCTGCCTTATCAACTGTCGATGGTAGGTTCTGCGCCTACCATGGTTGTAACGGGTAACGGGGAATCAGGGTTCGATTCCGGAGAGGGAGCCTGAGAAACGGCTACCACATCCAAGGAAGGCAGCAGGCGCGCAAATTACCCACTCCCGGCACGGGGAGGTAGTGACGAAAAATAACGATACGGGACTCATCCGAGGCCCCGTAATCGGAATGAGTACACTCTAAACCCTTTAACGAGGATCAATTGGAGGGCAAGTCTGGTGCCAGCAGCCGCGGTAATTCCAGCTCCAATAGCGTATATTAAAGTTGTTGCGGTTAAAAAGCTCGTAGTCGAATCTGTGTCCCACGCCGCTGGTTCATCGTACGCGGTGTTAACTGGCGTGTCGTGGGACGTCCTGCCGGTGGGCTTAGCTCGCAAGGGCGGCCCAACTCAATCCCGCCGCGGTGCTCTTGACTGAGTGTCGAGGTGGGCCGGCACGTTTACTTTGAACAAATTAGAGTGCTTAAAGCAGGCCAAAATTTTGCCTGAATACTGTGTGCATGGAATAATGGAATAGGACCTCGGTTCTATTTTGTTGGTTTTCGGAACCCCGAGGTAATGATTAATAGGAACGGATGGGGGCATTCGTATTGCGACGTTAGAGGTGAAATTCTTGGATCGTCGCAAGACGGACAGAAGCGAAAGCATTTGCCAAAAACGCTTTCATTGATCAAGAACGAAAGTTAGAGGTTCGAAGGCGATCAGATACCGCCCTAGTTCTAACCATAAACGATGCCAGCTAGCGATCCGCCGACGTTCCTCCGATGACTCGGCGGGCAGCTTCCGGGAAACCAAAGCTTTTGGGTTCCGGGGGAAGTATGGTTGCAAAGCTGAAACTTAAAGGAATTGACGGAAGGGCACCACCAGGAGTGGAGCCTGCGGCTTAATTTGACTCAACACGGGAAACCTCACCAGGCCCGGACACCGGAAGGATTGACATATTGAGAGCTCTTTCTTGATTCGGTGGGTGGTGGTGCATGGCCGTTCTTAGTTGGTGGAGCGATTTGTCTGGTTAATTCCGATAACGAACGAGACTCTAGCCTGCTAACTAGGCGTATTTCGACATCCCAAAGGCCCGTCGGTATTGAGTTTCGGCTCTTGCCGTTCGCGGTTTTTACTGTCGGCGTACAAATAATTCTTCTTAGAGGGACAGGCGGCTTCTAGCCGCACGAGATTGAGCAATAACAGGTCTGTGATGCCCTTAGATGTTCTGGGCCGCACGCGCGCTACACTGAAGGAATCAGCGTGTCCTCCCTGGCCGAGCGGCCCGGGTAACCCGCTGAACCTCCTTCGTGCTAGGGATTGGGGCTTGCAATTGTTCCCCATGAACGAGGAATTCCCAGTAAGCGCGAGTCATAAGCTCGCGTTGATTACGTCCCTGCCCTTTGTACACACCGCCCGTCGCTACTACCGATTGAATGATTTAGTGAGGTCTTCGGACTGAGCGCGGTGGCGTTTCGGCGTCGCCGATGCTTCGGAAAGATGACCAAACTTGATCATTTAGAGGAAGTAAAAGTCGTAACAAGGTTTCCGTAGGTGAACCTGCGGAAGGATCATTACAGAGTATTTGTTCGTTTTTAAACAAAAAAAAAAAAAACGAAATCAAGTCTGTATTAATTGTAAAAGAGAATTTTCTTCTACAAAATTATCGAACTCTTCAAAAGAAATTTATATATGTTATAAATTATATATATATATATATATATATTATAGATGTATATATATTGAAATCTTTTTTTAATTTTTACAAAATTCGAACAAGTTTCGAATAAAATTAAAAAAAAAAAGATAAATATAATTCATACGTCTATAAAAATATATTTACATATATAAATTTTTCCAATAAGAATATAACGAAAAATTTTTATCATAGTTTATAGAAGGCGTCGACGACGATGACGACACAACAATAACAACATAAGTATTATTATATATTATAACGATTGACGGAACGATCATTAACAAAATTTCTTGTTAACTAAAAACGTTCTGATAAAGAATCGTTATTATAATAAACGAAAAATATATAGTTTATTGAAACGTCGTCTGTTGTCGTGTGTGTGTCTATATTTTTATGGATAAATTTTATTTCGTTTATTATATTATTACCTAAGTTTTTTATCGTTTGAAGGTAATACAAGAAAATATCGACAAGATTATATGTGATGATTATGTTATTGAGACATTTTCATCCGGGTACCTAAACGAAATTTAAGCACATGTCGATTCTATCGATATGTATAAAAATTCGTTTTAGAAATAATATTTTATGTATTATTTCGAAGGTGTTCGAAGATTTACGCCCGACCGTCGAAATTTGTATAAAACTTTCAAGATAAAAAAAAAACTGTAATAATATAAAGAGGAGGAATATATCGTGCGAGATATCTGTCTATGCGCGCCTCGTTTGTAATAAAACATGTGCAGCGGTTAAAATTTATCAGATATATCAAAGTACGATATTATAATTTCTCTAAAAGTTTCGAATAATTACCATTTATTATAATATATATATATATATATATATATATATATATATATATATATATATATATATATATATAAAAAATGTCGTTATATAAATTTTCTATACGCGTATAAGATATTATAATAATATTATTAATTTAATAATAATCAAATATTAAAAATACGACGAATAGAATATGAGAAAACGACATAATAATAAAATGATTACCCTGAACGGTGAATCACTTGGCTCGTGGGTCGATGAAGAACGCAGCTAATTGCGCGTCAACTTGTGAACTGCAGGACACATGAACATCGACATTTCGAACGCACATTGCGGTCCTCGGATACTCGTTCCCGGACCACTCCTGACTGAGGGTCGTATCAATTTAAAAGACTGCTTAGAATTTAAAATTTTTCTATTTATTAAAGAAAAATAATGCCTAAGCGTGTTGGATGTGAAACAATAACGCACACTAATTAAGAAAAAACACATGCACATACAAACTTGTGCGTATTTTTTTTTTGTATTTGTGCGGCATCCTAAAGTGCGAAAAGCAGCGTAAATTTTTATAGAAAAAGTTACGCAATTTTTGAACACAACCCGCTATACCATAAATTAATCGTGTATTTATATGAAATACATAAAATTTGTTTGGTAGAGAGTTATATTTATATATAATATATATATATTATACATATATACGACGTATATATAGTCGATAAATAAGTGTGTGTATATATAATATATTTATGATAAAATGATAACGCGGTCGTCGTGTCCGAGAGAAATAATAAAGTTTCGAAGACTGGACGTCTGACCAGTGTTTTATTTATATCATTTATACACACGGTATATCGACAAAATATATGAATTATATATATTAAAAATATTATATATGTATAAAGGCTGGTGGTGTGTTGCTGATGCTGATGCTGATGCTGCTGCTGCTGCCGACTCTTTAAATAAAAACAAATAATGTTATATTTCATATGAGAGATGATATTATTAAACACACGTTTTTTTTTTATGATAGTTTGGCGAATTGTATTTAAATATTATACGAGATATATTATAATATATCGACCTCAGAGCAGGTGAGATTACCCGCTGAATTTAAGCATATTACTAAGCGGAGGAAAAGAAACTAACTAGGATTCCCTCAGTAGCTGCGAGCGAACAGGGAAAAGCCCAGCACCGAATCCCGTGGTCGATATCGGCCACCGGGAAATGTGGTGTTAGGGAGGATCCGTTTATCACGAGATCGTGCGGCGCGTCCAAGTCCTTCTTGAACGGGGCCACAGCCCATAGAGGGTGCCAGGCCCGTAGCGACCGTTGCCGATTGCGTGAGGATCTCTCCTGAGAGTCGGGTTGCTTGAGAGTGCAGCCCTAAGTGGGTGGTAAACTCCATCTAAGGCTAAATATGACCACGAGACCGATAGCGAACAAGTACCGTGAGGGAAAGTTGAAAAGCACTTTGAAGAGAGAGTTCAAGAGTACGTGAAACCGTTCAGGGGTAAACCTGAGAAACCCGAAAGGTCGAAAGAGGAAATTCATTCGCGTTTCGATAATTGAAGTTGAACGTTTGTATGACGGATATTGTTTGTGTTTCGGCATATTACAATAAATCGCGTTTTACGTTTTTCTAATCGATATCGAACGCGTGCACTTTTCCTCTAGTAGGACGTCGTGATCCGTTGGGTGTCTGTCTAAGACTCGAGGTGGTAGACCACTTGATTTTATTCGAATTCATGGGGACCCTCGATGTTCCGACAGACTCGCTCGACGGTAGAAATATGGCGCGGGGCCGCTAGATTAATTAGCGTTCGGCCCGTAGCAAGAGCGTTTCGTGTTTGACGGTAATCGGACATAATGCCGATTCTGTCCCGGAACGACTGTTGGTTACGGTGTTCTCGAACAGACCTCGTTTTGAAACGCCGATCAACGACGCTATCGATTTGGGTAATTTCAGGACCCGTCTTGAAACACGGACCAAGGAGTCTAGCATGTGCGCGAGTCATTGGGAAATAACTAAACCTAAAGGCGTAATGAAAGTAAAGGTTTACCTCGCGTAGACCAAGGGAGGATAAGCGATTTGCAAATAAAAATTGTAAACGCTTCGCACTCCCGGGGCGTCTCGTTCTCATTACGAGAAGAGGCGCACCAAGAGCGTACACGCTGGGACCCGAAAGATGGTGAACTATGCCTGGTCAGGACGAAGTCAGGGGAAACCCTGATGGAGGTCCGTAGCGATTCTGACGTGCAAATCGATCGTCGGAACTGGGTATAGGGGCGAAAGACTAATCGAACCATCTAGTAGCTGGTTCCCTCCGAAGTTTCCCTCAGGATAGCTGGCGCTCGTAGCGTACGAGTTTCATCCGGTAAAGCGAATGATTAGAGGCATTGGGGTCGAAACGACCTCAACCTATTCTCAAACTTTAAATGGGTGAGATCTCCGGCTTGCTCGAACTTATGAAGCCGCGAGACTCGAATCAGAGTGCCAAGTGGGCCATTTTTGGTAAGCAGAACTGGCGCTGTGGGATGAACCAAACGTCGAGTTAAAGCGCCAAAATCGACGCTTATGGGATACCATGAAAGGCGTTGGTAACTTAAGACAGCAGGACGGTGGCCATGGAAGTCGGAATCCGCCAAGGAGTGTGTAACAACTCACCTGCCGAAGTTACTAGCCCTGAAAATGGATGGCGCTGAAGCGTCGTGCTTATACTCGACCGTCAGCGGCATGTGCGGTTCGCGTTTTGCGCGCGACCATGAAGCTCTGACGAGTAGGAGGGTCGCGGCGGTGTGCGCAGAAGGATTGGCCGTGAGGCCGTCTGGAGCCGCCGTCGGTGCAGATCTTGGTGGTAGTAGCAAATACTCCAGCGAGGCCCTGGAGGACTGACGTGGAGAAGGGTTTCGTGTGAACAGCCGTTGCACACGAGTCAGTCGATCCTAAGCCCTAGGCGAAAGCCGATGTTGATGTGGTGTAGCTTTATTTACTTACGTAAAAAGTTTGTACACACCCATCGGGCGAAAGGGAATCCGGTTCCTATTCCGGAACCCGGCAGCGGAACCGTCAAAAAGTCGGGCCCTCGCAAGAGAGTTCGTCGGGGTAACCCAAAAGGACCTGGAGACGCCGTCGGGAGATCCGGGAAGAGTTTTCTTTTCTGCATAAGCGTTCGAGTTCCATGGAATCCTCTAGCAGGGAGATATGGTTTGGAACGCGAAGAGCACCGCAGTTGCAGCGGTGTCCGGATCTTCCCCTCGGACCTTGAAAATCCAGGAGAGGGCCACGTGGAGGCTCGCGCCGGTTCGTACCCATATCCGCAGCAGGTCTCCAAGGTGAAGAGCCTCTAGTCGATAGAATAATGTAGGTAAGGGAAGTCGGCAAATTGGATCCGTAACTTCGGGATAAGGATTGGCTCTGAGGATCGGGGCGTGTCGGGCTTGGCGAGGAAGTGGGTCACGGCTGACGTGCCGGGCCTGGGCGAGGTGAAGTAATTGGAGCATCTCTCTTTCCTTCCTGGTTGGAGTTTGTGATAATTATGAATCCGAGTTCGGTCCCGTGCCTTGGCCTCCCGCGGAACCGTCTTGCTGCGAGGTTCCATATTACCTTAATCGGTATTTGGATATCCTCTTCGGCCGCCATTCAACGGTCAGCTCAGAACTGGCACGGACTAGGGGAATCCGACTGTCTAATTAAAACAAAGCATTGCGATGGCCCCAACGGGTGTTGACTCAATGTGATTTCTGCCCAGTGCTCTGAATGTCAAAGTGAAGAAATTCAAGCAAGCGCGGGTAAACGGCGGGAGTAACTATGACTCTCTTAAGGGTTAGGAACTGTAGCGGAGAGAGTTTTGCGACCGGAACTTTTGAAGGCGGTTTAGAAAGCAACAGGGCGACCATTTCTGTTAAATTCACTCAAAGCCTTTGAATCCCCGGTTGTGAGCTTTTAAA
The DNA here is from genome assembly GCF_026250575.1 of Diorhabda carinulata. Lineage (NCBI taxonomy): Eukaryota > Metazoa > Arthropoda > Insecta > Coleoptera > Chrysomelidae > Diorhabda > Diorhabda carinulata. Next base: position 509,250 of record NC_079460.1, on the reverse strand, counting down.
GTTTGCAGCCCCTCCTAATCAAGTTCTGTACACCTCCCCGTGGTAGAGTCGGTAACACGCTAGAATTTATTTTAGCGTGGCTAACGTACAGAGCGCCCCAGATAGGATTCTTAGTCTTGATCCAACACGGCAATCTCTTGTCTATTCTAAGAGATTGGGATCATCCGAAGACTGCCCCACGGTCACCTATCTGGCTCCTTTATCGGACCGTGCCCACCTCCAGACTCCTGGGGGTTTTAGTTTCAGGGATAGTACACCTTCCGACTTTTTATCTAAGTGGTAGACAAGTCTTTTCCTGTCTACCCAACTATCCCATATTTATTGAATCGAACTTACGACAGACCTAGTTTCAGTCCTAGAACTATGGTCTTGTGCATATGTGGTAAAACTTTCGCCACTGATACTGGGCTTCAGACCCATTTAAGAAGGCTACGCTGCCGGGGTGCACCCCCGGCTGACGGCAATGTTTGCTCCGTATGCAAACAAACTTATAAAACATACGCTGGAATGCGACAGCACATGCGGAGAGCACACCCCGTGGAGTACAATGAGGAGCTTGAGAATCTCTACGAAAAGCCTAATGCCCCCGTTGAATTCGAGGATGAGGACTATATAGAGATGGCCAAACACGAACTCGCCTATACTGGCCGTTTCATAAATAAACATCTCCAAAGTATCTATCCTAACCGTACAATCGACTCTATCAAATATAGACGGAAACAGGATAGATACAAGGAACTCCTCGAATTCTTAAGAAAAGAAAATAACATCGAGGCCCGCGTAGACGTTCTCGAACAACTTGAGAACGAAAACGCGCGGCCCCACGAGGAAGCAGAAGGCGAAGTAGTGGAGTTCTCTCTTCTCGAGAGTCCTAGAGGTCGAGGCAGGGACTCAAGCTTTAAAGATCGTCAGAGTCTTAATCCGAATGCTGAGGAGTTCGTACCCATTGCGATAGAACACCGGCACAATACAATCTCTACGTTTTTATACGATTATTGGCACGCTAATGACGGATGGAATACTTATGATAGCACTTTATTCCGTTACTCTCAATTCACCAACCTAGACCGCCATAGAGAGGGAGTGAGAAAAGAGGTGAATGAATATATTACTGCTCTCTTCAACGAAGCAGGGACTGGGAAGCCCAAAACGAAGGCAAACGGAAACCGCAGGGCCCCAGTCTTTAATAACAGGAACCATGAGCGTTCGTATAAATACAAAGTCGTCCAACGACGATATCGATCCGATCGAGCCGCTTTGGCGCGTGATATCCTAGACGGGAAACCGCTCTGGGGGGACGATATACTACCTGACATTGCGTCAATAGAGTCCGAGTACAGGGGCATATTCGGAAGTCCCTCTCTCCTAGACAACGAACCAATCTTAGATCAGAAAGAGGAACATAAACTGGACCAGCCAATTACAGAGTCAGACATCCTCTGGGCCATAAACACTTCAAAATCAGGGGCGGCTGGTCCAGACGCAGTGCCCCTGCTAGCTCTCAAAAAGGCCCCTGTGAAGAGATTGGTTCTATTGTATAATGTCATGTTTCTCTTTGGAGTTACTCCCGAGGTGCTCCGAGGGAACAGGACAACACTTATTCCAAAAGGGGGGGACCGACGCTTGATTAACAACTGGAGACCGATCACAATATCATCGGTCATTGTCAGGGTGTTTCATCGTGTCCTCGGTAAGCGCTTCTCGGCGTTACCGATACACGCCAACCAAAGAGGTTTCATGAAGATCGATGGTGTCCTGTTGAATAACATCTCACTCCAAACGCTCATCAAGGAAAGAAGACGTAGAGTTAAGCCATACAACATCTTGTCGTTGGACCTTTCTAAAGCCTTCGACACAGTATCGCAATGGTCCATCCTACGAGCTCTGAACAGGTTCGGTATAGACGAAACAACTAAAAGGTATATAATGGACTCATACCAAAAATCTTATACCATAGTCTCTGCTGGCAACAAGAAAACCAGGAGAATAAACATCGATAGAGGCGTAAAGCAGGGAGACCCTTTATCGCCCTATCTTTTTAATTTAGTAGTGGACGAGTTGGTTTGCGAACTAGAGAATGGTGGGTCGGGCATACCTGTCTCAGATGACATGAAGGTGTCAGTACTAGCGTACGCGGATGACCTAGTGCTGTTGGCCGAGTCTGTCAAGGGTGCCACTAAGCAGCTTAGAACTGTTACTGAGTTCTTTGCGAAGCGAGGGATGTCGATTAACCCGACAAAGAGTGTTGCCATATCGGTTAACGTCAACCGAGGCAACAAACACTCTTACGTGGTTACTCGGCCTCTATTCGCGGCAGAGGGTCAGTTCATCCGCCAATTAACACCTCAGGATATGTTTAAATACCTGGGCAGGCGGTATGGAGTCATGGGACAGACTCGATCCACCATTTCCGACCTCAAAATCCAGCTCGACAGAATAAACAAAGCAGGACTACAACCAGCACAGAAACTGAACATCATTAAACATTTCTTGTTGCCGCGCATACAAGATCAACTCCAAAGCGCCATAGTCACCAAGAAAACTTTAAAAGCCGCTGATACGATCATCAGAGTATCCGTTAGAAAGTTTCTTGGTCTGAACCGAACATGTGCTGATGCTTATCTGCATGCCCCTATAAGAGGTGGCGGCCTGGGTATAACTTGCTTATCCCAACAAGTGCCCGCCATTATGAAAAGACGCTTTAATAACTTGATAAATAGTGCTACGCCAACAACGGCAGCTGTTCTTTCCCTGCCTTATAGCGTCAAACTATATGAAAAACTGTTGAAGTGGACAAATAACAGCGGCGGCAGCAGTAGCATCATCGCACGGCAAATGATCGAGAGGCTGGAAAACGGATATTCCGGAAATGGTCTTCATCAAGGTGACTGCTCCACAGAAAGTGGTAGCTGGGTCAACAACCCTCCGCCCTACTGGTCAGGGTCAGATTTTAAAAGAGCTGTGCAACTTCGAGGCAATCTCCTTCCTACTAAGGGCATCCCGTCCAATCCACTACATGAGAGAAAATGTAGGATGGGATGTGATCGTAACGAGTCACTTAGCCATGTTTTACAAAAATGTCCTGCGTCACATTGGCAAAGAATAAGGCGGCATGACCAGCTCGTTACGCTAACGCGAAAAATTGCCGAGAAGAAAGGATGGGTAGTAGAAGTTGAACCCCACATTAGATGCATCGACGGCGCATTAAAGAAACCCGATCTCGTGCTCCAGATGGGTTCAAGAGCAATAGTGTGCGACATTGCCGTCAGCTGGGAGGGACCTAGCTCCCTTTCCCTAGCCGCTCTGAATAAGAGCGCCATTTATAGCGAGCCACGCTTCCTAAGTGCCATGACATCCCGATACCCTGGGAAACATATCGTCGTGGCCCCTCTAGTCGTGGGAGCGCGTGGAATCTGGTGTCGAGATAATAATATCATTTCTAGTATTCTCGGCTTTTCTAAGCAAGACATCAGATCTTACATTACCAAAACTATTATTGGCAGCCTCTCCATTCATCGCTATTTTATGGCTCAATCTTAAATAGGCTGATGAAACATATTCCCGGAATAAGAAGCCTCTATATGATTTTCGCCCGAAGGTGTACTACCATTAGTTATAGGTAGATTTAATATTTTATATATTATATTATATTTTATTTTACAGAACATCCACCTTCGGCTATCGAGGACCACTGTGCACTTCCAGACCTGGTACTTGGGAACAGGGACTGGGGGTGTCGTGGTTTCCATTCATTAGCGCACCAGCCAACTACTGCTGGGAAATACAATGTCTTGGCCTCGCTTTGGAAAGGAGTCCGTCCTGGAAAGTGGCGCGGACTATGAAAACGAAATATTGGCGGGGCAGGTTAATTCCTAAGGCCCCATGTCGTGCTGTTGTGGCCACCGAGGCCCACCCTTATTGATTTAAGGGTCCAGGGTGAACCAGGGTGGCACGTAGTCCCCACTGAAGGGACTGGCAAATGGAAGAGGCGGGGTTTAGGACCTTGTATGCGACAGGCCACTTTGACTGCATGATGACAAGTGTTGAGAACTGGCTCTGTCCAGGTCCGTAAAAAGACACACATTTCTGATAGCCAAATGCCTCGTCATCTAATTAGTGACGCGCATGAATGGATTAACGAGATTCCCACTGTCCCTACCCACTCACTTTTTATCCGAACTCGGTAGAGAACGGACACGTTTGCTTCAGTGACGTTAATCGACGGTGATCTCAAATATCCTTATTTCATGCCGCGTGCACGTGACGAAGTGATGAACAGTGTTTTTATTGTATTGCGTGGTAAGTAAAAAGAAAAAAAAGAAAGAAACTTTATCTCAAATAATCTTTATTCCAAACCGTGTGCACGTGATAAAGTGATGAACATTTTTATTATTTTATGTTGTAAGTAAAAAGAAAGAAAAAAAAAAAAAACTTTTTACCTCTATATTCTCGGCTCCAAACTGCGCGCACGTGTTAAAGTGCTGAACAGTATTTATATTATATTACATTATTTGTAAGTAGAAAAAAAAAAAAAAAAAAAAAAAAAACTTTTATCTCTTAAATTCTCGGCTTCAAATCGCGTGCACGTGTTAAAGTGCTGGACAATATTTATATTATATTTAGTTTAAATTAGTATACAGGAACAATATATGAACAATGGATATAACCGAAAGTGATTTTTCGGAAACGAGCGGGAAAAATGACATGACGGGAACGCTGAGCGAACCCGTACTTAAATATAAAAAATCGACTAAGAGAACACCAAAGCAAAAAAAAAAGACAGGAAACTGACTCAGAAGAAGAAGAAGAAGAGGAAGCAGGACAAACAAGACCACAACAGGAAACAAGTATGACAGATATAATGAAAAGGACGAAGACATTGACCAAAACAGTAGAACAGGCCATAACCAGAAGCTCACCAGAGTCCAAGGGAAAGATCAGCTTTACCAAAAAAGACCAACTGACTGTACGGGAAGCAATGACCGAAATGCAACAACTGGTTCATACACTCATAGCTGTTGCATATGACCAAGAAGTAATGATCAACAGACTAAAGACTAACACGGACAAAGACAAAAATAACGACAAACTAGACATGATCTTGAATAAAGTAAACGACCTAGAGAGCAGACTGAACAAAGTGTCAACCCCAACACCTCCACAACCTAAAGCCACCCACCAAAACCTCCCGACTCAACCCACAACAAGGACATACGCCTCGCTGGTTGCACAAGCACCACAACCACAGACTTGGAACTCCCCCCCGAAAACACCGAGAGTTTTCGAGACCCTGGTCAAAAACGACACAGAGGACCCTCAGAGAGCTCTCGATATTGTTAAAAAAATTGTCAAACCAACTGACATAGAGACCATAAGAAGAACTAAAACCGGAATAATCCTTATAAACAAAGACAAAGACACACAAACAAAAATAAAAGAAAAACTAGACAACAACACAAATCTAAAGACAAAAGCAATGACGACGCAACAGGACCCGATAGTACTCATCACAGGCGTACAAAAAGGAACAAAAGCCGAAGATCTACTTCAAGACATACTAAACGAGAACGAGGACTTACAACGACAATTCGGGAATAGAATTAAAACAGAGTGCAAGAGACTCGGAGGTAGACCATGTCGCAATCCTTACAAGGAAAATATACTGCTTCAGTGCCCAACCGACATCTTCAGAGCCATTATGACAAAAGGACACATATACATAGACCTGACGAAACTCTACACACAAGAACACATCCCGGTGACCCTATGCTTCAAATGCAGCAGATACGGACACTCGGCCAAATACTGCACTGACCAAAAATACACCTGCTACCGGTGCGGAGACGCACACGACCCAAAAACATGTACAACGACAGACGTTAATTGCCACAATTGCAGACTGCTTAGATTACCACAAACAAGACACGAAGCAAGAGACAGAAACTGCCCAATTTACATAAAAAAACTGAACGAGACAAGACGCAACATTAACTACTAAAACACACACACACACACACACACACACACACAAAACAAAAGACAAACTAGAAACTCACAAACACAAAACACACAACAACATAGATGACAATAAAATTTTTACAGCATAATAGCGGAAAGGGTAAAAGAGCGACAGACCAGCTGCTACAAACATGTAACGAACAAGACATCGACATAATCCTAATACAAGAGCCATTCCACGACATAAAGCCACCTCCTAACTACATAATAACGAGACACAATAAACATAGCAAAACATGTACAATCACAAAGGCCGTGTACAAACCGATTACGATCACCTCTATGACTGACGAGAATACCACAACCATCCAAATACAATTACAAGACACAACAATACACATCATCAATATATACGACGAGCCAGGGGGCAATAGAAATAAAAGACTAGATAGACACAGAAGGAAAATAGAGGAAATAAAAAACCCCTTTATACTGGCAGGAGACTTCAACGCCAAAAACACCGGATGGGGAGGAGACATAAATGACGACAGAGGAGAGGACATACTGGACTGGATAACTTCGAGAACTTACTTTATAAATAACACACATGACAGCCCACCGACATTTATTAGCAACAGAGGGAAAAGCTGGGTAGACTTGACTATTACAAAGGAAATAACCTTAACGGACTGGATCGTACATAACGAGGAGACACTCAGCGACCACGCATATATAACATACAACATAAGACAAAACATGAGATATGATCGACAAAAAACAAACAAGACAAAATATGACTTTAACAACACAGATAACGAGAAAATTAAAAGAATCACGGATAATCTTGACTGGACCCTGCTCCACGACGTAGAAAGTACAGCGCAAAAATACCAAAACAACTACGTTAAAATCATGGAAAACGGGCTAAAAAAAGAAAAAAGGAAAAAAAGAAAAAAAACTCAAATATGGTGGACCCAAGAGCTGACCAGACTAAGACAGAAAACGAACAAGAAACGAAAACAATATCAACAAGAACAAAACACAATAGAAAGAGCAATTAAACTAAACATATACAGAGAACAAAGAAGAATATACAAAAAAGAGATAAAAAGAAATAAAATAAACTCACTACGCCAATTTCTCACCGACAATGACCCGGATAATCCATGGGAAACAGCATATAGAATACTAAGAGCAGGGACCACAACCGACTACTCACTCAAAACGATAGAAAAACAGGACGGAACGTGGACAACTACAAGAGAGGAGACAATAATGACTTTACACGAAATGTACTTCCCCCCAGACGACATACAAAACGACACCCCACTACAAACCGAAAAAAGAAAAAATATGACCAGAGACTTTACGACACCCGAAGACCCGATCTTTACAGAACAAGAGGTACAGTGGACAGTAGCAATAATGAAAAACAAAAAAGCGACATCAAATGACAATATACCAAAAGAAATAATAAACATAACAAACGAATACAACGTCAAAGAACTAACATCACTATATAACGCATGCCTACAAGAAGGACACTTTCCTAACATTTGGAAGACCGCAGACATGGTGTGGTTACCAAAAAAGAACGGCTCCAAAAGACCAATCTGCCTGCTACCAACACTAGGGAAAATTCTCGACAAAATGACAGCAAAAAGACTAACTTACTACCTAGAACAGACAAACAATATTGACGAGAGGCAATACGGTTTCAGAGAGGGACGGACAACCACAGAAGCCATCGACAAAATAATCACAAAAATAAGACACAACAAAGACCACAAAATACATACGTTGGTCATAACATTAGACATGAGCAACGCATTTAACACAGCCTGGACACCACAAGTGGTAGACATACTAAGACAAAAAAATACACCACGAAACATCGCTAAACTATGCACCGACTTCCTTAAGCACAGACACATGCGAACCGAAAACATAGAAACCGACACACACAGAGGATGCCCACAAGGCTCCAGCCTCGGACCGGCTCTCTGGAATCTAATTATGGAGGACTGGTTCAGGTACTTAGACGAGACAGGAGGACTAGACATAGACGACATGATTCAAGCCTTTGCGGACGACCAAATAATCCTATTGACGGGAACCTCACTAAACGTTCTAGAGCGGAAATGGAGGAGCATCTGGGCCGCTTGCACAAAATGGGCTGAAAACCAAAAACTGACTTACAACAAAGAGAAGACAGAAATTATGTTCATACCCTACAAAACAACGAGACAACCGAGACTAAAAATGGACGGACGTACAGTACAAATTAAAGACAACATAGAATATTTAGGACTGACAATTGACACAGGACTGCTATTCTTGGACCACATCAAAAAAGTTAGAAAAAAAACCTCTGACATAGCGAGTAAACTGATAGCAGTCACGGGAAGAAAATGGGGACGAAAACCGTTAATACTTCGACACATATACGAACACGCAATAAAACCTATGGTACTTTACGCCTCAGAAATATGGGGACATAGATACAAAGACTCCAGAATAATTAGACAACTAAGAGCAACAGAAAGACCCTACTTACTAGCTATAACAAAAGCATACAGGACAACACCCACCTCGGCCCTGCATGTGCTTGCGGGGGTAACCCCCCTACAGGCGGACGCCGGGGCGAGATGGGAAACGTACATCAGACGAAAACCGCTACTAAACACGCTTCATACCTACACAACTGACAAACCACATCCGACCAGAAGACCACTACAACTACGTTTAACAGACGAGACACAAGAAGAACAAACTTCACAACTGCACATCTACACTGACGCTAGCAAAAAAGACGAGAGTTCAACCATAGGAATCTACATAAAAAACACCATACAAAAATACTATAAAATAAAGGTAACCACTACATGCGACATCAACACGCTCGAGATGTACGCTATATACATGGGAACAACAATACTACTCGAACTAGCGCAAAATACACCATCGACGGAAGTAACAATACATACAGACTCAAAGAACGCAATATACACACTACAACACATGAATACTAACACAAAAATCACAGCAAAACTGACAAAAAATATACAAGACCTTGAACAAACGGGAAAAACGATTACGATACAATACACAAACAGACAACGTCACGGAATGCAAATAGCAGATAGGTTAGCGAAAGAGGCGCACGAACAACCGGAACAGACAACTAAACTTTTCACCAAAAACATGTACAAACAAGAACGACATACCCTTGCAATGAGACATTGGCAACAGCTATGGGACAACGAAACAACAGGACGCAAAACCTATGAGTGGATAAAACACACGAAACATAAGTACGCAGACCTGAACTGGAAAACAATACAAGCACTTACCGGACACGGACATATCCAAACATATTACGAGCGTTTCAACTTACGAGAAACAGACGGTAACTGCACACACTGCCAGACTCCGGAGACTATACAACATGTAAGAAATGACTGCACAGAACACGACAGACTGCAAGCCAGAACCATACTCACAACAAGACTCAGGACACTTGACATTCAATACCCGCCAACAGACATAGACATACACAACGAGACGATCGCCGTATGGCTGAACGAGTGGGCGCAACAGACCATCCATGACGACGAAACAAATTGAATAAAGGGCTCTTTAAGCAGTATGACAACAAAACAAAAAAAAAAAAAATTCTATTCCCAGACTACAGATTGCGAAGAACGAACTATCGGGACCTGCCTGGACACACGACAAAAACATACCAAAATATAGACAAAAGACAGAAAAGACCAGACTAACGAAAGTATATAAGTTTAAAAATAGTATATTGTTATATTTAGAAATAAGTTATTTAGCTTTAAGTATCGTATGTAAATTCTAAAATAGGACAAAGAAAAAAAAAAAAAAAAAAAAAAAAATTTGGGATCTTCTTCCCCGCTCATTTTTAGGAGTAGAGGAGATGGGATGGGTTCTCTTGACAGTGGTCTCGGTGGATTCTGGGCGGAAACTAGCCTTATGCCGCAAGGTAGGTGGGCCGTGGCACTGCGTAATATCACCACGGTGATGGATGCAGTGTCACAAACCTCGGTAACGTGTCCCTACCCACTCACTTTTTATCCGAACTCGGTAGAGAACGGACACGTTTGCTTCAGTGGCGTTAATCGACGGTGATCTCAAATATCCTTATTTCATGCCGCGTGCACGTGACGAAGTGATGAACAGTGTTTTTATTGTATTGCGTGGTAAGTAAAAAGAAAAAAAAGAAAGAAACTTTATCTCAAATAATCTTTATTCCAAACCGTGTGCACGTGATAAAGTGATGAACATTTTTATTATTTTATGTTGTAAGTAAAAAGAAAGAAAAAAAAAAAAAACTTTTTACCTCTATATTCTCGGCTCCAAACCGCGCGCACGTGTTAAAGTGCTGAACAGTATTTATATTATATTACATTATTTGTAAGTAGAAAAAAAAAAAAAAAAAAAAAAAAAAAAAAAAAACTTTTATCTCTTAAATTCTCGGCTTCAAATCGCGTGCACGTGTTAAAGTGCTGGACAATATTTACATTATATTTAGTTTAAATTAGTATACAGGAACAATATATGAACAATGGATATAACCGAAAGTGATTTTTCGGAAACGAGCGGGAAAAATGACATGACGGGAACGCTGAGCGAACCCGTACTTAAATATAAAAAATCGACTAAGAGAACACCAAAGCAAAAAAAAAGACAGGAAACTGACTCAGAAGAAGAAGAAGAAGAGGAAGCAGGACAAACAAGACCACAACAGGAAACAAGTATGACAGATATAATGAAAAGGACGAAGACATTGACCAAAACAGTAGAACAGGCCATAACCAGAAGCTCACCAGAGTCCAAGGGAAAGATCAGCTTTACCAAAAAAGACCAACTGACTGTACGGGAAGCAATGACCGAAATGCAACAACTGGTTCATACACTCATAGCTGTTGCATATGACCAAGAAGTAATGATCAACAGACTAAAGACTAACATGGACAAAGACAAAAATAACGACAAACTAGACATGATCTTAAATAAAGTAAACGACCTAGAGAGCAGACTGAACAAAGTGTCAACCCCAACACCTCCACAACCTAAAGCCACCCACCAAAACCTCCCGACTCAACCCACAACAAGGACATACGCCTCGCTGGTTGCACAAGCACCACAACCACAGACTTGGAACTCCCCCCCGAAAACACCGAGAGTTTTCGAGACCCTGGTCAAAAACGACACAGAGGACCCTCAGAGAGCTCTCGATATTGTTAAAAAAATTGTCAAACCAACTGACATAGAGACCATAAGAAGAACTAAAACCGGAATAATCCTTATAAACAAAGACAAAGACACACAAACAAAAATAAAAGAAAAACTAGACAACAACACAAATCTAAAGACAAAAGCAATGACGACGCAACAGGACCCGATAGTACTCATCACAGGCGTACAAAAAGGAACAAAAGCCGAAGATCTACTTCAAGACATACTAAACGAGAACGAGGACTTACAACGACAATTCGGGAATAGAATTAAAACAGAGTGCAAGAGACTCGGAGGTAGACCATGTCGCAATCCTTACAAGGAAAATATACTGCTTCAGTGCCCAACCGACATCTTCAGAGCCATTATGACAAAAGGACACATATACATAGACCTGACGAAACTCTACACACAAGAACACATCCCGGTGACCCTATGCTTCAAATGCAGCAGATACGGACACTCGGCCAAATACTGCACTGACCAAAAATACACCTGCTACCGGTGCGGAGACGCACACGACCCAAAAACATGTACAACGACAGACGTTAATTGCCACAATTGCAGACTGCTTAGATTACCACAAACAAGACACGAAGCAAGAGACAGAAACTGCCCAATTTACATAAAAAAACTGAACGAGACAAGACGCAACATTAACTACTAAAACACACACACACACACACACACACACACACACACAAAACAAAAGACAAACTAGAAACTCACAAACACAAAACACACAACAACATAGATGACAATAAAATTTTTACAGCATAATAGCGGAAAGGGTAAAAGAGCGACAGACCAGCTGCTACAAACATGTAACGAACAAGACATCGACATAATCCTAATACAAGAGCCATTCCACGACATAAAGCCACCTCCTAACTACATAATAACGAGACACAATAAACATAGCAAAACATGTACAATCACAAAGGCCGTGTACAAACCGATTACGATCACCTCTATGACTGACGAGAATACCACAACCATCCAAATACAATTACAAGACACAACAATACACATCATCAATATATACGACGAGCCAGGGGGCAATAGAAATAAAAGACTAGATAGACACAGAAGGAAAATAGAGGAAATAAAAAACCCCTTTATACTGGCAGGAGACTTCAACGCCAAAAACACCGGATGGGGAGGAGACATAAATGACGACAGAGGAGAGGACATACTGGACTGGATAACTTCGAGAACTTACTTTATAAATAACACACATGACAGCCCACCGACATTTATTAGCAACAGAGGGAAAAGCTGGGTAGACTTGACTATTACAAAGGAAATAACCTTAACGGACTGGATCGTACATAACGAGGAGACACTCAGCGACCACGCATATATAACATACAACATAAGACAAAACATGAGATATGATCGACAAAAAACAAACAAGACAAAATATGACTTTAACAACACAGATAACGAGAAAATTAAAAGAATCACGGATAATCTTGACTGGACCCTGCTCCACGACGTAAAAAGTACAGCGCAAAAATACCAAAACAACTACGTTAAAATCATGGAAAACGGGCTAAAAAAAGAAAAAAGGAAAAAAAGAAAAAAAACTCAAATATGGTGGACCCAAGAGCTGACCAGACTAAGACAGAAAACGAACAAGAAACGAAAACAATATCAACAAGAACAAAACACAATAGAAAGAGCAATTAAACTAAACATATACAGAGAACAAAGAAGAATATACAAAAAAGAGATAAAAAGAAATAAAATAAACTCACTACGCCAATTTCTCACCGACAATGACCCGGATAATCCATGGGAAACAGCATATAGAATACTAAGAGCAGGGACCACAACCGACTACTCACTCAAAACGATAGAAAAACAGGACGGAACGTGGACAACTACAAGAGAGGAGACAATAATGACTTTACACGAAATGTACTTCCCCCCAGACGACATACAAAACGACACCCCACTACAAACCGAAAAAAGAAAAAATATGACCAGAGACTTTACGACACCCGAAGACCCGATCTTTACAGAACAAGAGGTACAGTGGACAGTAGCAATAATGAAAAACAAAAAAGCGACATCAAATGACAATATACCAAAAGAAATAATAAACATAACAAACGAATACAACGTCAAAGAACTAACATCACTATATAACGCATGCCTACAAGAAGGACACTTTCCTAACATTTGGAAGACCGCAGACATGGTGTGGTTACCAAAAAAGAACGGCTCCAAAAGACCAATCTGCCTGCTACCAACACTAGGGAAAATTCTCGACAAAATGACAGCAAAAAGACTAACTTACTACCTAGAACAGACAAACAATATTGACGAGAGGCAATACGGTTTCAGAGAGGGACGGACAACCACAGAAGCCATCGACAAAATAATCACAAAAATAAGACACAACAAAGACCACAAAATACATACGTTGGTCATAACATTAGACATGAGCAACGCATTTAACACAGCCTGGACACCACAAGTGGTAGACATACTAAGACAAAAAAATACACCACGAAACATCGCTAAACTATGCACCGACTTCCTTAAGCACAGACACATACGAACCGAAAACATAGAAACCGACACACACAGAGGATGCCCACAAGGCTCCAGCCTCGGACCGGCTCTCTGGAATCTAATTATGGAGGACTGGTTCAGGTACTTAGACGAGACAGGAGGACTAGACATAGACGACATGATTCAAGCCTTTGCGGACGACCAAATAATCCTATTGACGGGAACCTCACTAAACGTTCTAGAGCGGAAATGGAGGAGCATCTGGGCCGCTTGCACAAAATGGGCTGAAAACCAAAAACTGACTTACAACAAAGAGAAGACAGAAATTATGTTCATACCCTACAAAACAACGAGACAACCGAGACTAAAAATGGACGGACGTACAGTACAAATTAAAGACAACATAGAATATTTAGGACTGACAATTGACACAGGACTGCTATTCTTGGACCACATCAAAAAAGTTAGAAAAAAAACCTCTGACATAGCGAGTAAACTGATAGCAGTCACGGGAAGAAAATGGGGACGAAAACCGTTAATACTTCGACACATATACGAACACGCAATAAAACCTATGGTACTTTACGCCTCAGAAATATGGGGACATAGATACAAAGACTCCAGAATAATTAGACAACTAAGAGCAACAGAAAGACCCTACTTACTAGCTATAACAAAAGCATACAGGACAACACCCACCTCGGCCCTGCATGTGCTTGCGGGGGTAACCCCCCTACAGGCGGACGCCGGGGCGAGATGGGAAACGTACATCAGACGAAAACCGCTACTAAACACGCTTCATACCTACACAACTGACAAACCACATCCGACCAGAAGACCACTACAACTACGTTTAACAGACGAGACACAAGAAGAACAAACTTCACAACTGCACATCTACACTGACGCTAGCAAAAAAGACGAGAGTTCAACCATAGGAATCTACATAAAAAACACCATACAAAAATACTATAAAATAAAGGTAACCACTACATGCGACATCAACACGCTCGAGATGTACGCTATATACATGGGAACAACAATACTACTCGAACTAGCGCAAAATACACCATCGACGGAAGTAACAATACATACAGACTCAAAGAACGCAATATACACACTACAACACATGAATACTAACACAAAAATCACAGCAAAACTGACAAAAAATATACAAGACCTTGAACAAACGGGAAAAACGATTACGATACAATACACAAACAGACAACGTCACGGAATGCAAATAGCAGATAGGTTAGCGAAAGAGGCGCACGAACAACCGGAACAGACAACTAAACTTTTCACCAAAAACATGTACAAACAAGAACGACATACCCTTGCAATGAGACATTGGCAACAGCTATGGGACAACGAAACAACAGGACGCAAAACCTATGAGTGGATAAAACACACGAAACATAAGTACGCAGACCTGAACTGGAAAACAATACAAGCACTTACCGGACACGGACATATCCAAACATATTACGAGCGTTTCAACTTACGAGAAACAGACGGTAACTGCACACACTGCCAGACTCCGGAGACTATACAACATGTAAGAAATGACTGCACAGAACACGACAGACTGCAAGCCAGAACCATACTCACAACAAGACTCAGGACACTTGACATTCAATACCCGCCAACAGACATAGACATACACAACGAGACGATCGCCGTATGGCTGAACGAGTGGGCGCAACAGACCATCCATGACGACGAAACAAATTGAATAAAGGGCTCTTTAAGCAGTATGACAACAAAACAAAAAAAAAAAAAATTCTATTCCCAGACTACAGATTGCGAAGAACGAACTATCGGGACCTGCCTGGACACACGACAAAAACATACCAAAATATAGACAAAAGACAGAAAAGACCAGACTAACGAAAGTATATAAGTTTAAAAATAGTATATTGTTATATTTAGAAATAAGTTATTTAGCTTTAAGTATCGTATGTAAATTCTAAAATAGGACAAAGAAAAAAAAAAAAAAAAAAAAAAAAATTTGGGATCTTCTTCCCCGCTCATTTTTAGGAGTAGAGGAGATGGGATGGGTTCTCTTGACAGTGGTCTCGGTGGATTCTGGGCGGAAACTAGCCTTATGCCGCAAGGTAGGTGGGCCGTGGCACTGCGTAATATCACCACGGTGATGGATGCAGTGTCACAAACCTCGGTAACGTGTCCCTACCCACTCACTTTTTATCCGAACTCGGTAGAGAACGGACACGTTTGCTTCAGTGGCGTTAATCGACGGTGATCTCAAATATCCTTATTTCATGCCGCGTGCACGTGACGAAGTGATGAACAGTGTTTTTATTGTATTGCGTGGTAAGTAAAAAGAAAAAAAAGAAAGAAACTTTATCTCAAATAATCTTTATTCCAAACCGTGTGCACGTGATAAAGTGATGAACATTTTTATTATTTTATGTTGTAAGTAAAAAGAAAGAAAAAAAAAAAAAACTTTTTACCTCTATATTCTCGGCTCCAAACCGCGCGCACGTGTTAAAGTGCTGAACAGTATTTATATTATATTACATTATTTGTAAGTAGAAAAAAAAAAAAAAAAAAAAAAAAAACTTTTATCTCTTAAATTCTCGGCTTCAAATCGCGTGCACGTGTTAAAGTGCTGGACAATATTTATATTATATTTAGTTTAAATTAGTATACAGGAACAATATATGAACAATGGATATAACCGAAAGTGATTTTTCGGAAACGAGCGGGAAAAATGACATGACGGGAACGCTGAGCGAACCCGTACTTAAATATAAAAAATCGACTAAGAGAACACCAAAGCAAAAAAAAAGACAGGAAACTGACTCAGAAGAAGAAGAAGAAGAGGAAGCAGGACAAACAAGACCACAACAGGAAACAAGTATGACAGATATAATGAAAAGGACGAAGACATTGACCAAAACAGTAGAACAGGCCATAACCAGAAGCTCACCAGAGTCCAAGGGAAAGATCAGCTTTACCAAAAAAGACCAACTGACTGTACGGGAAGCAATGACCGAAATGCAACAACTGGTTCATACACTCATAGCTGTTGCATATGACCAAGAAGTAATGATCAACAGACTAAAGACTAACACGGACAAAGACAAAAATAACGACAAACTAGACATGATCTTGAATAAAGTAAACGACCTAGAGAGCAGACTGAACAAAGTGTCAACCCCAACACCTCCACAACCTAAAGCCACCCACCAAAACCTCCCGACTCAACCCACAACAAGGACATACGCCTCGCTGGTTGCACAAGCACCACAACCACAGACTTGGAACTCCCCCCCGAAAACACCGAGAGTTTTCGAGACCCTGGTCAAAAACGACACAGAGGACCCTCAGAGAGCTCTCGATATTGTTAAAAAAATTGTCAAACCAACTGACATAGAGACCATAAGAAGAACTAAAACCGGAATAATCCTTATAAACAAAGACAAAGACACACAAACAAAAATAAAAGAAAAACTAGACAACAACACAAATCTAAAGACAAAAGCAATGACGACGCAACAGGACCCGATAGTACTCATCACAGGCGTACAAAAAGGAACAAAAGCCGAAGATCTACTTCAAGACATACTAAACGAGAACGAGGACTTACAACGACAATTCGGGAATAGAATTAAAACAGAGTGCAAGAGACTCGGAGGTAGACCATGTCGCAATCCTTACAAGGAAAATATACTGCTTCAGTGCCCAACCGACATCTTCAGAGCCATTATGACAAAAGGACACATATACATAGACCTGACGAAACTCTACACACAAGAACACATCCCGGTGACCCTATGCTTCAAATGCAGCAGATACGGACACTCGGCCAAATACTGCACTGACCAAAAATACACCTGCTACCGGTGCGGAGACGCACACGACCCAAAAACATGTACAACGACAGACGTTAATTGCCACAATTGCAGACTGCTTAGATTACCACAAACAAGACACGAAGCAAGAGACAGAAACTGCCCAATTTACATAAAAAAACTGAACGAGACAAGACGCAACATTAACTACTAAAACACACACACACACACACACACACACACAAAACAAAAGACAAACTAGAAACTCACAAACACAAAACACACAACAACATAGATGACAATAAAATTTTTACAGCATAATAGCGGAAAGGGTAAAAGAGCGACAGACCAGCTGCTACAAACATGTAACGAACAAGACATCGACATAATCCTAATACAAGAGCCATTCCACGACATAAAGCCACCTCCTAACTACATAATAACGAGACACAATAAACATAGCAAAACATGTACAATCACAAAGGCCGTGTACAAACCGATTACGATCACCTCTATGACTGACGAGAATACCACAACCATCCAAATACAATTACAAGACACAACAATACACATCATCAATATATACGACGAGCCAGGGGGCAATAGAAATAAAAGACTAGATAGACACAGAAGGAAAATAGAGGAAATAAAAAACCCCTTTATACTGGCAGGAGACTTCAACGCCAAAAACACCGGATGGGGAGGAGACATAAATGACGACAGAGGAGAGGACATACTGGACTGGATAACTTCGAGAACTTACTTTATAAATAACACACATGACAGCCCACCGACATTTATTAGCAACAGAGGGAAAAGCTGGGTAGACTTGACTATTACAAAGGAAATAACCTTAACGGACTGGATCGTACATAACGAGGAGACACTCAGCGACCACGCATATATAACATACAACATAAGACAAAACATGAGATATGATCGACAAAAAACAAACAAGACAAAATATGACTTTAACAACACAGATAACGAGAAAATTAAAAGAATCACGGATAATCTTGACTGGACCCTGCTCCACGACGTAGAAAGTACAGCGCAAAAATACCAAAACAACTACGTTAAAATCATGGAAAACGGGCTAAAAAAAGAAAAAAGGAAAAAAAGAAAAAAAACTCAAATATGGTGGACCCAAGAGCTGACCAGACTAAGACAGAAAACGAACAAGAAACGAAAACAATATCAACAAGAACAAAACACAATAGAAAGAGCAATTAAACTAAACATATACAGAGAACAAAGAAGAATATACAAAAAAGAGATAAAAAGAAATAAAATAAACTCACTACGCCAATTTCTCACCGACAATGACCCGGATAATCCATGGGAAACAGCATATAGAATACTAAGAGCAGGGACCACAACCGACTACTCACTCAAAACGATAGAAAAACAGGACGGAACGTGGACAACTACAAGAGAGGAGACAATAATGACTTTACACGAAATGTACTTCCCCCCAGACGACATACAAAACGACACCCCACTACAAACCGAAAAAAGAAAAAATATGACCAGAGACTTTACGACACCCGAAGACCCGATCTTTACAGAACAAGAGGTACAGTGGACAGTAGCAATAATGAAAAACAAAAAAGCGACATCAAATGACAATATACCAAAAGAAATAATAAACATAACAAACGAATACAACGTCAAAGAACTAACATC
>NC_079460.1:482500-485000 GCF_026250575.1 Diorhabda carinulata | reverse complement strand
AACTAGGTTTAAGGGGTTAAAATTGACTTCGAAAATTTCATCAGAACCGGCTAAGGAGGGGTTGTTAAATTTTGTTTTGCGATTTGGCTGAAAATTGGAGATAAGGGGTTTTCGGGGATGAGAAAGCCGATGGTGATATTAGTTTTATCATTAAAATCCAATAACATGGATAAAAAAATTAAAAACACCGAAAATTAAGGTTTTTGTCGTTTAAAAAATAGTAAACTACTGCCGATTTTAACAAAATCACGAATATAGAGTACATGCGTGATAAGACTTTCTACGTTCTCATCAATTTTGGAAAAAAAATTTTTTTCCTCATACTTTACTCGAAGAATTTTTAGAAAATATTTTTTTTTTCTTTTCGACTATAAAACTTTGGCAAAACGGCTCAAAAATTGGTATCCTCGTATAAAAATACGTCTTATTTCATTTTTTCCATCACACGATACACAATATTTGCATTTTATTCGAATTAAGATTCTAAATTTTTTGTAAATTATATCCCTTGAATTGAAAAATTATATATCCCACGTCTATGGTATAATAATATAAAAATATACAGAATCCGAAAGCACAACAATGATATTGTTTGAAAAAAATATATTCTTATTTTACCATTGAAAATAAAACAAAAAAATTTGAAATTCGAATTTAGTATAATAGTAACAGTGTATACTCATAATAAATCCATTGAGCTGAAAATAATGAGTCGATTAATCATTGTAATTTTTTTCTTAATCTTTTGGCTCCGATTTCAACCAAATTTCGTACATGGGGGTTAAATGATATG
This sequence comes from Diorhabda carinulata, assembly GCF_026250575.1. Classification (NCBI taxonomy): domain Eukaryota; kingdom Metazoa; phylum Arthropoda; class Insecta; order Coleoptera; family Chrysomelidae; genus Diorhabda; species Diorhabda carinulata. The sequence goes on along the minus strand of NC_079460.1, from coordinate 484,207 downwards.
GGGATTCGACAAGAGATGTCAGTTTTCGGAAAAAAAATTGTAACAAGGGAAAAATCCATGAAAATTGAATTTTCGTAAAAAAAGATATTTCCAATCTAAAAAATAATACTTTTTCTGAAATCTCCGGCGACGAATATATGATATTTGATCTTTTTCCCAATACTTTTAGACGAACCCATATTTTCAAAAATTTGGCACAAAACCGAGAAATTTCCGGAATATTGTTGTCATCCCTGAGTATAAAATTGAATAAATTAGAAATTATGAGAGTTATCATGCTATTTATGGTATCAATCGATTAAGAAAACTTCAATGTCTGTCCTCAATTCCATTGCAATTCCACATTCTCCAACATACGCGTATTATACAGGGTGAAATTTGAGACAAATTTTTTTCTCAAAAAAATCCACATAAAAATTCATATTATCTACACATGAGCAGCTGAAACGTGGTAATGAGAAAAAATCGGAAGAAGACCATAGGTGCTATCATAGAAAAAATATACCTCCTCTCCCTTTATTATACAAGGCGAGTTATAGACCTTTGAATTTGAGCTATTGCAACGGAATTCGACATTTCAAAGGGTACCCCTGTGGAATAAAAATGGAGAAAAATATTTTGACTCCGATTTCAACCAAATTCCGTACATGGGGGTTGAATTATATGGGGATTCGATAAAAATTGTCAGTTTTCGGAAAAAAAAATTTGACAAGGGGAAAATCCGTGAAAATCAAGCGTCTGATTGTCCTCCCATTAATAGCGAACCGTGCCACTTTTTTGATGACGCTAGCTGGCGAAAATAATCACATAGATGGATGGAGAATCAAATTTGGAGAAAAAAATTTAGTACCAAAAATTTCCCCCCACTCCCCCCTCTCGTAGGTGATATGGATTGCTGACAGGTGGAGAGATGCTCAGTTTTTAGACATCAGAAATAAATCCTTACGAGTCGACGCCGTCACGAAAAAAAATACGACCTAACCCCCCACCCCCTCCCTCGATCGATAGCGGGTCCGGCGGAATGGGTACTTCTGAACCAATGGGCCTAGGAAAAAAATAAAAAAACCATAATGTAGGAAAAAATATATCTAGTCTATGGAGTGATTGATCAGATTTTTTTATTCGAAAAAAATTACGGGGAAAAATTGAAAAGTAAATCCCCAAAAAATTTTTTTTCGAATTTCGGAAAATTTTTAGCCTAGCTCGATAGAACTGATTTTTCTCATTCCAAAAATATCCGAATTTTTGAAATTGGTCCCTTTTTTGGGGGGTGTAGGTGGAGCCGAATGTCGGAATTTTCGGAGAACCTCGATTGGGGGTGTGCAACTTTTTTACGTTACACGATAGCGAAAAAATGGGAAGTACGTTTTGGGGACAAAAAAATATCCATAATCCCACGATAAAAATTTCGGGGGGTCCGGGGGGGAAAATTCGTGGGAAAAAATTCCGAAGTGCATTTGAAAATTTGGTTTTTCCGGAATTTTGACGTTTGAATATGCCGGCGGGAAGCGCCTCGACATACCCTAGTCATTGGTATAAATTATTACCGAATTCCCCCCACTTTGTGAGGGTGCCAGGAATCGCTAAATATTGAACCTGGAGATGCGATTTTCGCAGGATATTCCGGATTTTGAGCGCCTATAATTGATATAGGCTCGAAATATTTTTAGCGCCCCCCCCTCCGCCCTCCCAAGAGTTGCTCCGAAT
>NC_079460.1:475000-477500 GCF_026250575.1 Diorhabda carinulata | reverse complement strand
AAGTACCTATTATATCGAGCGGAATATAAATTCACAATACTTTTTTCCCTTTGTTTCACTATTTTTATACAACTTTTATATGTTACACCCCGAACGGCTTCTACATACTAAACACCTTCATTCAATTTTCACAATTCATCTTTTTCGACAAGTTCCTATATCGAGCGGAATCTAATTTCCTAATACTTTGCTTTTCATAATTATTACTATTTTCATACAACTTTTATATAATACACCTCGTACGTCATCGAGCGGCCATCTAATTTCATAATACTTTTTTCCGTTATTGTTAATATTTTCGTAACACTTTTATATAATATACCTCGAACGGCTTCTACATAAAAAAAATTTCCATTCAATTTACACAATTCAACTTTTTCGACAAGTTCCTATATCCTGCCGACCAGACACCAAACTTAATACGGTTTTATAGACACTAGCGCCCTCTGCCGGCCAGTCACCGAACTTAACACTGTTTTATAGACACTAGCGCCCTCTGCCGGAGAGACGACAAACTAAACACCTTTTTATAGACACTAGCGCCCTCTGCCGGAGAGACGACAAACTAAACACCTTTTCATAGACACTAGCGCCCTCTGCCGGAGAGACGACAAACTAAACACCTTTTTATAGACACTAGCGCCCTCTGCCGGCCAGTCACCGAACTTAACACGGTTTAATAGACACTAGCGCCCTCTGCCGGCCAGAAGACAAACTAAACACCGTTTTATAGACACTAGCGCTCTCTGCCGGCCAGTCACCGAACTTAGCTAATTTCGTAATACTTTGCTTTTCATAATTATTACTATTTTCATACAACTTTTATATAATACACCTCGTACGTTCATACATCGAGCGACGATCTAATTTCATAATACTTTTTTTCTTTATCGTTAATATTTTCATAACACTTTTATGTCATACACCTCGGACGACTTCTACATACAAAACATCTCCATTCAACTTCACATATCATCTTTCTCGACAAGTTCCTATATCGAGCGGAATTAAATTTCATAATACTTGTTTTTCATTATTATTTCTATTTTCATACAACTTTTATATAATACACCTCGTACGTTCATACATCGAGCGGCCATCTAATTTCATAATACTTTTTTCCGTTATTGTTAATATTTTCATAACACTTTTATATAATATACCTCGAACGACTTCTACATAAAAAAAATTTCCATTCAATTTACACAATTCAACTTTTTCGACAAGTTCCTATATCCTGCCGACCAGACACCAAACTTTATACGGTTTTATAGACACTAGCGCCCTCTGCCGGCCAGTCACCGAACTTAACACTGTTTTATAGACACTAGCGCCCTCTGCCGGCCAGTCACCGAACTTAACACGGTTTAATAGACACTAGCGCCCTCTGCCGGCCAGAAGACAAACCAAACACAGTTTTATAGACACTAGCGCCCTCTGCCGGAGAGACGACAAACTAAACACCTTTTTATAGACACTAGCGCCCTCTGCCGGCCAGTCACCGAACTTAACACGGTTTAATAGACACTAGCGCCCTCTGCCGGCCAGAAGACAAACTAAACACAGTTTTATAGACACTAGCGCCCTCTGCCGGCCAGACGACAAACTGAACACGGTTTTATAGACACTAGCGCCCTCTGCCGGCCAGTCACCAAACGTAGGTAATTTCGTAATACTTTATTTTTCATAATTATTACTATTTTCATAAAACTTTTATATAATACACCTCGTACGTTCATACATCGAGCGGCCATCTAATTTCATAATACTTTTTTTCCTTATGGTTAATATTTTCATAACACTTTTATGTCATACACCTCGGACGACTTCTACATACAAAACATCTCCATTCAACTTCACAAATCATCTTTCTCGACAAGTTCCTATATCGAGCGGAATTTAATTTCATAATACTTGTTTTTTATTATTATTTCTATTTTCATACAACTTTTATATAATACACCTCGTACGTTCATACATCGAGCGGCCATCTAATTTCATAATACTTTTTTTCCTTATTGTTAATATTTTCATAACACTTTTATGTGATAGATACACCTCGGACGGCTTTTAAATACAAAACATCTCCACTCAATTTTCACAAATCATCTTTTTCGACAAATTGCTATATCGAGCGGAATTTAATTTCATAATACTTGTTTTTCATTATTATTTCTATTTTCATACAACTTTTATATAATACACCTCGTACGTTCATACATCGAGCGGCGATCTAAATTCATAATACTTTTTTTCCTTATTGTTAATATTTTCATAACACTTTTATGTCATACACCTCGGACGGCTTTTAAATACAAAACATCTCCACTCAATTTTCACAAATCATCTTTCTCGACAAATTGCTATATCGAGCGGAATTTAATTTCATAATACTTGTTTTTTATTATTATTTCTATTTTCATACAACTTTTATATAATACACCTCGTACGTTCATACATCGAGCGGCGATCTAATTTCATAATACTTTTTTTCCTTATG